>NW_004797909.1:287218-288268 GCF_000002075.1 Aplysia californica | reverse complement strand
CTCGACAGCAGGAAGTCAGGTAAAAGCCGATTATGAAGAAAAGAACAAATTTATACAAAAGTGGTGATGTAAATTACATCCAAGGATGGAGGTTGTCATTTAAATTATACGCTCCAGGTGTTGACCATTTCCCTCCAGATAAGCTCTAATACGCTACTGGAAAATTTGAATAGCCTAGTAGCATGTTTCTGAGTCGATTTTGTAAACCTTCGCAGTACAACATTGAGTTTCAACTGTTTGATTGTTTGTGGGTTGTTGCCGTAGACTCTGTCTGTCAACCCCCACCCCCTCCCCCACCCCCAACCTCCCCAAGGGAATTCAAATCTTGGTATTATGTTGTTACATAGTTGTAATTTATAACACAAATAATGCCCAGCTACCTAAATCCAACTAACAACATACTGAAGAGTTGTACAACTGTGCTCGACCACAAAAGCTCATTAAACCCGTCTATCTTGGCCTCTCTGTGTTATCGTTTATTTCTCAATTATATACAGAAAAGCATAACTGCGGTGACCATTCATTTGTAAGATGTTAGCTTATTCGGTGTTCACCAAAACTTTCTTGCATCCGTACATGGTCCACTCTCGACGTGTGTGGTGTGGCCCCATCCCACCGGAACCAAGCCACGTCAACGACACAATGCCTTCTCCACAAACTTCTCCTAAACTCTCTCAACTCTGTGAGATATCCAACTGATGTGACTGTCGCGGTTTTACCGTCTTCGTCCTGAAACCAGAACGGGTCAATCACACACTTGTAGCTGCTGAACGCTATTATTGCGAAGTTACCTTTCTGAATTTTACCCAACTTTTGATGAAATTTGCATGACTTGATATTTTTCGTACAGGTTGATTGATTTTCTGCATGGTTATACTTGACGTACCCATTGTTGAATTCAACAGAGGTCTTTTTTAAACTAGTGCAGAGATAATTGAGTTGTTTCCCTTTAATTGGGTCCATTTTAGGCATCCTGTACTATGTAAACTCCCTCCACCACCACCCTCAACCTTTAAGAAAAAAAGCACTGGAAATCTTCTAACCCCCCCC
>NW_004797909.1:280607-287104 GCF_000002075.1 Aplysia californica | reverse complement strand
CCCGCGTGCCCTCATAACCGTCAGCTAAAATTTAAAAAAAGGAAAGAAACTATAGAGACAGACATAGACAGAAAAAAGGAAAACGAACCGGAAAAAAATGAAGGAAGGAAAGACAAATTGAAGATAAGATATCGAGAAAGACGGGGAAAAGCGAAAGAAAAGAAATTCCAAATAAAGACACAAAATACTTCTTTGTTTAATAAGCAAGGAAGAATTTTTACGTTGCACTTTGTATTCTTATCTAATTTTACCGTAACCAATCTTTAATCCTTTGACCTCTTTTCATTAAACCCCATTTGAAGGATCAAGAAGAGGGAATGTACGGCAAGATGAACAAAGCCGATTTGGGGTACATCGACGACGCTCCTATTTTGTTGTCAGCTCCAAGGTCAAAGGTCAAGGTTACGCTCAAGGACAACGAGAAGATTGTGGAGCACGCCACCGTCTGTGTGGCTGATCGCAATTCGCCTGCGGCGGGAGTGCTCAAGTGCAGAGGTGGAATGTGGACGAAAATGGGTAAGCATCCCAAATGTTGTTCCAAACTTCATTCCTTTTTTTAAAATTTCTTTTTCTTTCTTTTTTTGGTAGGGGCTTAACGAAGCTCGCAGCTCCATAAGGTCATAATATGAGCGCACGTCACACATTAAACATTTTAAATTTTGGTAGGAATTAATTTCAAACTGCTCTAAACAAAAGTTGCTTCAAATGGGACCAAAGACACGTAGAACTTGAATTCTGATCAATGGCAAACAAAGAACGAATTTTTCTCTCTTCACTAACGTGAGAATATGTATCCAGTTATTGCTAACGAAAGATCTTGTCGGTTTGTAAGTATTTGAGCGTTTAATCGGCTGCTTGAACTCTATGCTACCCGGGAAGCTGAATGTGTTTCTGAGCGTTCTACGCTTTATTGGGGAAATAGCAGATCGTTATGGGTATAGAGCTTGCTGTTGGGAGGGGAAATCAATGATTAGGAAAATAGAGATCTCTCTCATCTCATCTTATCTTGTCTTATCTTATCTAATGTGATCTTATCTTATAAATGTTATTTACAATTGTATTTGAACGCACCCTCAGATGTCCCTGAAACCCCTCGGAATGTCGGAAGAGCTTTGATTCTTAGGCGGTTCAAACGAGGTTGGCTTTCTGACGTTTTGGATGGACTTAAATGCCTTGCTACGTGCGCGTTTGGCTCTTGCTATAAATGCTGCAATGGATGTCCTCGTGAGTACTAGGCTACAGTAGTGAACATACATCTTGAGGCATGCATGCTGTTAATCTCTTTTCTTGTGCTATCCTTCTGCACGTCGGCCAGGTTCAGTGCACACTAATACGTCTGCCTATTGGAAACATGTCGCATCGTCACACTGCCCCACTGTCACACTGTCACATAGCCACACTGTCATATCGTCGCAAGGTCACATGGAAAAATTGTCAAAAGGTCACACCGTCACAAGGTCATACAGTTACACCGTCACACGGTCACATCCTCACAAAGTGACACCGTTACTTAGTGGCTGAAATTATAACCCTAGAGTGACAATGATGAAGATATTAATTTTCAACAAGTTAAGCTTCCGAAAGTTTAAGGGATGAGGGTACCTGGAGAGACGAAAGGGTCCAAATCTTAATAAAAATTTCAAATTACCAGCAAGAAACAAACAGAGCTCACCCACATTGTTCCGGGCTCCCAATTCAAGAGATCATTGAATGGTAACATTCATACACCACCATTTCTCTGTCATACAAGTGCCATCTTTTTCAGTATTTTCGTTTTGACGTCCGTTCAGTCGACAGACTGGCTGGAGAGGCCACATCAGAGTACTATAACAGTTCAACCAGACAAGGTCGAAATCTTGAAATGTCTCTCTCACCACCTGATTGAAGAGGAAGATAAGGAGGCAGAGGCCACTACTGCTGTGGAGAGGATGTTGGTTTGAGGAGTACAGAAAGGAAAGCGGAAAATATGGTACCCTTGCATGAGAGAGCAGTAGAACGTTCAACCACACACACACTGGCACAATCAGTAGAAAGACCCCCAGCAACATTGGGGAGAGAGCAACAGAGCATCAATGGACGGGTCCGGAATGCAAGGATGTTGCTTCTTGAAACAATGAACTATGAATCAGTCCTCTTTCTTTCTGATACGTGAACCTAGGGTCTGGCAACGAAACACAGATCCCTAAACAACCACGTTGAAGGACATCCATCGAAAGGAAACCCCTTTTCCACAGGCTGGGCATTTGCATGATACAAACAAGCCATCTTTACTCTTCTTGCAAATGTAAATGGTTTGCACTCCAGTAGACACAATTTAAAGCGGGCTGCGTCGACCTTACCTTTAAGAGTTAAACCGGGCTGAGAGTCTCAGCAGACAGGTGGAAATACCAGATAAAAAACCTCTCCTCAGGAATCAAACGCACATTTGCGTGAATGGCGAAGCGTCCGACCGCTGCATCGCAGAAAGAAATAACTTCCAAGACGTATCCATTGGCGGGTTTATGCAGAAATGAATCCCAGTGCAAAGAAATTCTCTCTCTCTCTCTCTCTCTCTCTCTCTCTCTCTCTCTCTCTCTCTCTCTCTCTCTCTCTCTCTCTCTCTCTCTCTCTCTCTCTCCCTCCCTCTCTCTTCTTCTTCCCCCCCCTCTCTCTCTCTCTCTCTCTCTCTCTCTCTCTTTCCCTCTCTCTCTGTCTCTCTCTCTGTCTCTGCCTCCCTCTCCTTTTGTCGCTCTCTCTCAAACTTACTCAGACTCTGAGCGTGAATGTGTCTGTCTCTGCCTCTGTCCGTATCTTGGAACTTGTTACGACTCGTCTCTTTTATTGGCTGGGAAGTACTAAGATTTAATACCTTACTGCGGGAAGTACTAAGATTTCAACCTCACTGCGAGACTGTTTTTCTGGTATAAAATTTTACACATATGCATTTATATTATATGTATAATACTTTGTTTTACGTACACATTTGTGTCGATTAATTTTTAAGATGTGATGTCTTTTTCATTGTAATGCGCATTGAGCATATTTTAGGAAATGGAAATGCGCAGTATAAATGCTATTTATTATTATTATTATTATTATTATTATTATTAATATTGGGTCCTCATACCCAACCCAGCGCGTCCCCGGGTGGTGGATAGGGGAAAGGCCTCCAGATAATATGGAGGTTAGCTGCTAAGCAGTCGTGAACCAAATGGGAGAGTACAGGGGAACCCTGGTGGCACAGGTGCCTCAATAAATACCTCACACATTCGAAGAAGGGACTACTTGGCGACGGGAGACGCCATAGATCCTACCAAAGCCCCCACTGCCTTGTGGGTTGTCAGTGGATGACAAAGGCTAGCATAGAAAACTGTACGCAAACCGGCAGTAGGCAAGGGGAAACCACTGCTGTAATATCCTAAGAATAGCCATGGAAAAGTACATTCATTTATCAGATAACAGCGTTAAGGGGGTTCATAATCCAGCTCTGAACTCCCGCTCGGTAGGGACCGCAACGGGCAGCAGGTGGCGCCCGATCGTCATCCAGCTTCTAGCTGCAAAAATAAGTAACTTAACATAGCCACATGGAATGTAAGAACAATGTACCAGAAAGACAAATTAGATAATATAGAGCAGGAAATGGATAGATGAAGCTAAATATGTTAGGCCTTTCAGAAGTTAGATGGGAGGGGGCAGGCCTGATTAAAAGAGGCTCCAAAAACAATTATATATTCAGGAGGAAAACCCATGAAAGAGGAGTCGGAATTTTATTTGACGAAGCAACAGCAAAGAGTATCAAAGGTTTTTGGGGAGTGTCAGATAGAGTCATCGTGGCTAAATTAGAGGGAAAACCTTTTATATGCCCCAACATCAGAGCACGACAACGAGGAAATTGAGACTTTTTATGAAGACCTTGATAAGGCAATGAAACAGTTAAAATCACAAGATGTAAAGATAGTCATGGGAGACTTTAATGCCAAAGTAGGAAGTACACGTATGGAAGATATAGTTGGGCAATGGGGACGAGGTAAAAAGAATGAATGCGGGGAACGACTGGTTGAATGGTGCAGAGAAAATCATTTTATGATATCAAATACCTGATATGAAAATCACCCAAGAAGACTATGCACTTGGAAGAGTCCTGGCGAAAGAAGTAGAAATCAAATAGACTTCATACTTATTCAGAAACGTTTTAGAAACACAATAAAACCATCTAAATCACTGCCAGGAGCAGACTGTGATAGTGACCATGTAACAGTCATGTGAAAAATGCAGATAAGACTAAAGACACTCAGAAAGTCAAAGTATCAACCTAAATTTGACATAGGTCTTTTAAAGACAAATCAAGAACTGAAAGAACATTTCTCCATAGATGTAAGCAATAAATTTCAAGCCTTGGAAAACATTACTAAATCGGAAGTACTATGGAGGAAAATAATAGACTCAATAATGGAAGCTGTGGAAGAAAATATCTCCCCGAAAGCTAAAAAAGCTAATAAAAAATGGATGACCCAGGACATCTTAAAACTAATGGAAGAGAGAAGAAAGGCAAAATCAAATGTGGAAAAGTACGTAGTCTAAACAGCCGTATGCACTGCTCACCGTCGAACGCTCCGTATCCCGGACTCTAGCATGGAGATCATCAGGAGAGAATGCGTCGCTGTTTCGGGCTCTTCCTCTCTACAGCTTTTCTGACGCACCGAGCCCCCTCACCGATGTGAGGTCTCCATGTTAGTTCGACTGTTTTCCTCTGCTGCCAACTTTAGGATTCATTCCAGCCTGAGTCCTCTCGCTTCAACCAGATCCAATGACTGGCTTTCTCTGCTGTCTCCTGAAGGGAGTTTGTGAGTTCGTTGCTTTTCTTTGCAGTAAGTCCTGCCACTCTCATCCACTTACGGCGCTTGTTGCTACAAAACCTCTGCATCCTACCTCTACCGGAAAATGGGTTGCCTTCCATCCTGCCTCCTCACATTGTTCGACGAGTGCCTCGTAACGGTTTTCTTTCCGCTCATGAGCGGCATAGATATTGTCCTCGTGGGGCACCGTGAGCTCTACCAAGTGTACCTCTTTGTCTTTTTCCTCCCATAACACAATGTCTGGCTTTTTCGTAGTTGGAATGGGGAAGAATCTCTCAAAGCCTTTTAAGTCAGCAGCTACTTGCCATGTGCCTCCGCTCTGGTCTTTCATGGCTTCGTTCGCTTAAACAGGGAAATAAAGAAAAATTGCAACGAAGCAAAATAAACATCGATCTGAGTCAACAAATAGAGAACAACCAAAACAAAGACAGTAAATACATGCATTCCAAAATCAAAGAAGTAAGTGGGATAAAGGGATGCTCAAATACAGGATGCATAAGATCAAAGGGAGGGGATATTTTAATGGACAACGGGGATGTCTTAAACAGATGGTCAGAATACATAGAACTTTTCAAAGATAATAGAGGAGAAAAACAGGTAATAAAGAATGAAATAAATGGACCACCAATACTGAAAGCAGAAGTACAAGCTGCCATTAGGAAAATGAAACAAGGAAAAGGCCAGATAATATTCCAGTTGAAGTGATTGTCGCGCTTGAAGAACCAAGCACTGAAATAACCTCAAAGCTCCTAAATGCTATTTATGACAGCGGAGAGATCCCAGAAGATATGATGAAGTCAGTTTTTATAGCTTTACCTAAAAGACCAGGTGCCACAGAGTGTGATATGCATAGAAAAATTAGCCTTATGAGTCATTTTACAAAAATATTGCTGCGAGTAATAATGAGAAGATTGAGAAAACGTGTAGGACCAGAGATATCTAAAGCGCAATTCGGCTTTGTTCCTGACAAGGGCACCAGAAATGCTATATTCACCTTAACAATGTTAATGGAAAGATGTATTGAAGCACTGAAAGATCTATATTTATGCTTCATAGATTATACAAAGGCATTTGATAAAGTTAGACATGATGAGCTATTTAAAATACTGGAAAAAGCTAGACATAGATGGAAAAGATCTAAGAATTGTCATAAATTTGTACTGGGACCGAAATGCAGCAGTACGAATTAAAGGGGAAAATACAATGAATATAAACAGATTAGGCGAGGAGTGAGGCAAGGATGTGTTATATCACCAGACCTCTTTAACATGTACGGTGAAGCAATCCTTAGAAACATAGAAGAATGTCCAGGCCTCAAAGTAAATGGAGAAAATATTAATAACATCGGGTATGCAGATGACATAGTTTTAATAGCAGGTTCAGAAAAGGACCTTCAATTGCTTCTAGATACTGTTATAATAGAAAGTGAACGTAAAGGATTACTGTTGAATGTAAAGAAAACAGAATGCATGGTAATATCCAAAAAAGCAGCAAATCCTAGTTGTAATCTCATTAGAAAAGGTGAAAAGATCAAACAAGTCCAACAGTTTAAATATCTAGGATATATGATAACATCTGATGCCAAATGTTCTACAGAAATTAAAAGGAGAACAACAATGGCTAGGCTAGTTTCAATAAAAATGAGCCCAATCCTGAAAAATA
>NW_004797909.1:272688-278181 GCF_000002075.1 Aplysia californica | reverse complement strand
GGGTTGGGGGGGTGGTTGCTTTTATTCTGGAGGGTGGGGGGTATTGATCAGGGCTTACCAACTTAAGCTGTATCGTCCACTAGAGGACCATTTGGTTATTTTGGTGGGCGATAGGGATCATCCTGACAGTGACACGTGTTATTTGATGCCCGCTTGTAAATACAGGTGGGAGGTACATAAATGTTAGCCTCTTCAGAATGGCAAAAGTGGACACTGGCGATAACGATGTTGACTAGTAGTGGACTATATGATATGAAGCAGAACTGGGAGTAAAAATATTTTATACTGAGAACACCCCCTCCCCCCCAACTCCTTTTATATTCCTTTTTGCATTATGAGTAGCATCCCTAGTAAGTATGGTGCCTATATTTTCGCGGTGCTTCTAGATACTCGACCCTTAAGCTGAAATAAACTCTTCAAGGGATTTCCTTTCACTATTACTGGAAATGCACTTCCCAAGGCTTTAAAGAAACACAAAAGGTAGGGCAAAAGACAAAATTATTAATGACAGCAGCACCGTGTATGAACACTTGCTCTTCAAGCCTGAGTGCAGTGCAGTTAGCCTCTATTACTGAGCTACCATGGAGAAGTGTGAAGCTGAAGCGACACAGAAATAGAACAAGAAATTATGTGTGTGTATATTAATATATTATATTATACATATATACATATATATACATATATTATATATATAGTTGCATGGGACTAACTGATTTTACTAGTTGTTTCTTATTAACTTGTTGCCTATAACGCATACAATGACCGCTGATTTCAGTATGGGGGGTAGTTGTTTTATTTAAATTGAGCATCTCCATCGTTCTGCTTAAACGTTGATTTCCTCCCAGCTCGAGATCGAAGCCCGTCTCTAGCAGGATCTATATCTGACTTTCTTAATTTCAAAGAACAATTACACGTGCAATCACTTCAACTCAGGCAAAAAGTCAATGCATCATAATAATATACTTAAGATATTTTCAGTAAACTTCTTTATGTTTGGGGTTTGGGGTCCAATTTTGTATTTGCGAAATAATGTACAGACTTAGTGGCAAGGCGGTCCAAGCATACAAAGCTTCCAAATATCTCCCCTCCCTAATAAGGTTTTCTACGTTTTGAGTGCACGAAATTCGTATTTTTTTGTAGGTGTTTTCGGCCCTGGCAACTGCATGAGGTCATATGAGTCCATGTGAATTTGGCTCTGGTGGCGGTCGAAGCCTACTCTTATCATTTTGGACCACGAAGGGATCTTTAACGTGCGCAACTTGAACATGGGACCTCCGAGGTTTTTCGCCCTTTTCCAAGAAGGCTGGGAATAGATCTTTCCTACAAAAGATCAGGGGCGTATCTGAAGAAAAGCAGTAAGAAGGAGCCAAGGAGTGGACAATATGAGCCCCCCCCCCCCTTGCCCCGCTCCATATCTATAAAAGATACCATAATTCAGCCATAAATATAGGTGTCACAACGTGATGGAATCAGGCTCTCGTCAAATTTGAGAACGTAGAATTATTAGATCATCTGAAAGCTTGTTCATTAACCTTTCTTTTGAGGAAAGAAAAATCCACTTATCTTTCTTAAATCGAAGTCGAGATATTTGTGATTGAAGGGGGAGGGAGTTGCCTGGTTTCATGGGTAAAATTAGAGAGCGAATAGCAACATTTGTTTTTTATAGCTTGTGAGTCCTTGAAAACGATATTTTTTTAACATATTAATATGTTGTGTCTGTGATCAAGCTTTTTCAGTAAAAATTCACTAGGAGTTGTGTTGATATAGTATGGGCATAAATAACATGAAAAAATACGATACAAATGGCCAAACTGGTGGGAAAATGCATTTTTCTTCGATTTCATTCATTTTGACTAGCGCCCGATGTGACCACGATACCAGATACATGTGTAAGCGAACTGACTTCAAATATTGATATCTTAAACAGAAAATGTCTGCCAAAACATTATTATTATCCTGCTTAACCAGTCTTGTCGAAAACAGTTACTTCAGTGATTATAGCCTTTAAACGGACTATTTTAATAAGGAAAAGGTCATAATTAGGATCTTCCAGCCTTTGAACTTTTTACGTTCTTCCCAAATACCTGTAAGAATCTTTCTCTTTTTTCTTTTTCTTACTTGGACTTTTCACATTCTTTCCAAGTACCTGTAAGAATCGTTGGGTTTTTTTTAAACTCTATGTAATTACTATTTCTTTCTCTGGAAATGGTGACCCATCGTACACTTTATTATCTCAAAGAAACCTATTCTATTTAAGGCTTTTTTTATTTCTCAGTTTGTGAGTTGGAATAGCGCAACTTCTACTGATGCGAACAGGTAAGATATTTTCGTCCATTTTCCTTCTGTTAGTCTCGAGTCAGGTTTTAGTAGTTTCTTCTTAGATACCAGCCTGTCTGTCGTTAGTTAGATCTAGTTGTTCAATTATTGTTCTACGCCTAGAAAGCAAAATGTTTCAGGGGAGATAACAAATTGTTTTCGTTTTGTTTTATTTTGTTTTGTTTTGAGGGGTTTGTATTCAACATTTAATTTAGAATCGAATTTTGACAAAATATTTCTCGGCCACATGCAACCTATACCCCAGATCAAGAAACTACGATAGAATTATTTTTCACAGTTTTGAACATAATGCAGTAAACCAGAACAGTTTACTAAGGCGAGCTACTGCTTTAGTCTTTTCTTTGGTGCTATTTAAAAAATATATATTTCGACTATTCAGTCTGTTTATTTAGGCCTTTGCACCGGCCGCTGTGGTGTAGCGGTTTGTCGCTTCGCAGTTACACCGAAAAGAGTTGACTTCAATTTTTGTCCTGGCAGAATGTATATCGAATATCTCCGAATATCTGCTTTGACGTTGTATTTCTTTCAGGGGGTCAAAAGCAAGAAGCTTACTTCCCAAATTATCTTAACTATGCTGCTGACCAGGTTATAAAACACCTACCTCAAAAAGAAAATGGCCAGCTTTTTCCGCAAGTCACCAAATTGATATGACTTGTTCATTCAGAGCCAATATCTGCAGGCGAGCGATATCAACACCAACAAAATGAACCAGACCCGGGGTTAACGAAGGGACTCAATATAGACCCAGTAGAAGAAACTATATACTTGTTTCTTGTACGCTAAGACCCAGAGTCTTTTCTGTTAGACTTTAACTTTCAACACGTTTTCTGTATTCTGTCTCAACTCTTTTGCGTTTGATTATTATGTGGCAAACCACTACACCACGGGCAACCGTACACAGGCTAAAGTAAACAGACTGAAAAGTTGAAGTAATGACATCAGAGTGAAACTGTCAGACCATAAAAGGGCTCTGTAAACCAACAGTAGAAGCTCAGTTAGAACAAAAGAAGGCAACACGAACTCGTTCGAAGTAAGGTCAGGAGTACAACAGGGGTGCGTTTTATGTCCGCATCTTTGCATACTGAGTTTTTTTGGCACAACTTTGCAAGACGCAATCCAAATATCAGAAATCCTGAATGAACTTCTATTTGCAGACGACCAATTTCTCATTCAGCCAGATCACCAAAGCCGCTAAAATAAAACCACCCAGCTGAACAACAGTTACGAGAAATTTGACATGAGAATAGGTACACCAAAAACAGAAGTGATTAAAATTTAGTCCTCTAAACATTTAGGTCAATAGCAAACAACTAAAACAGATTAAAGAGTTTAACCTGGTTTAACTATCGAGACAGCCTTTTTTCCCCTGAAAATAGATCCAAACATAACCATAGAAATAGAAATTCGTATTCAAAAAGTAAGCAAAATAACTACTTAAGATTTAATGTCTTCACGCAACCCTAAACATCACAAGAAGAGATAGGCAGAGAAATTAAGAAATAAGGGCAATTATTGGCATCTAATCCAGCCTGCTCTTCATAGGAAAAACGGAGAATAAAATGGTGTCCACCTGTTACGAATGTCGCCTAGCCAGCCACCCTTGAGAGCCTATAACATTTAGGTCGGTCACACAAAAGATGCAGTGAGATAGAACCCTGAGAGACAAAACATCCCAATTGAAAGAGCTACAGGGTTGGTCTACCATTAAAAAACTGCTTCTCTCCTCGACGCTTACTAGCAATAGAGAATGCAAAAGTAAAGGTAAAAAGTAATGATACAGACAGAACAAAAAATTCTAATTGAATGCTCTCCACGTATTTTGCTTTCATTCATATTGACGAATACTCACCTTCAAATGTAATATTGACTTTGTAATCACCAAGAAAAACGTAAACGCACAAAGAGCGCTTCTATTTAAAAAATATACGCCAATCAAGCAACTGGAGGATTAGGTCAACTTGATTTATATTCCCTAACAATAGCGAGATCGACCTACATGTCCTTAATAAAACGTTTGATTTTTGTTTTTGATGGGGGGGGGGGGGGTAGTTGGTTTTTAGTTTTGTTTTGTTTGTGGAGGTTTCATGTTCCAGTTTTAAGAAGTTGCCAAGAAACGGGTATCGCGGTTAGAGCATAGCACCGTCGGCTTCATTGAAAAGGACGACTGTTCTCTTTCAGAATCTCAAGGACTGCAGGTCCTAATCCGGGTTCCTGGCTGAAAGAAGGCAGATACTGGGTCACTTACGTAGCGCAGAATTCGGATGGCTTGACAAGCAGCTGTTCCGCTACCTTCGAAGTTATTGGTGAGTTCCTGACCGAAATCATGACATTGACATTGACACTGACACTTACACTGACACTAACACTGACACTGACACTGACACTGACACTTACACTGACACTTACAGTGACACTGACACTGACACTGACACTGACACTGACACTGACATTGACACTGACACTGACACTGACACTGACACTTACACTAACATTAACACTAACACTGACATTGACACTGACACTGACACTGGCACTGACACTGACATTTAAACTGACACTTACAGTGACACTGACACTGACACTGACACTGACATTGACACTGACACTGACACTGACACTTACACTAACATTAACACTGACACTGACACTGACACTGACACTGACACTGACACTGACACTGACACTGACACTGACACTAACACTAACACTGACACTGACACTGACACTGACACTTACACTGACACTGACACTGACACTGACACTGACACTGACACTAACACTAACACTTACACTGACACTGACACTGACACTGACACTGACACTGACACTTACACTGCCACTGACAATGACATTGACACTGAAGCTGACACTTACACTGACACTGGCACTAACACTGACACTGAACCTGACACTGACACCGACACTGACAAAGTTCGTTTTTTTCTTCAGAGGGAGGAATTCATCGTGGCCAGGTGTCACAGTGGTAGCTGTACGAAGGTGGATCAAAATATAAGGACATTTGGGAAGCATAGAAAAAGCTGTCTATGCTATGTATGGACCGGACATTTTCAGTCCCTTGAAATAATAATATTGTTTTCATTTTGTGTGCAGGATTTCAGCCTCTACTGCAGACACATGCACACACACACACACACA
>NW_004797909.1:268894-271597 GCF_000002075.1 Aplysia californica | reverse complement strand
TGTGTGTGTGTGTGTGTGTATGTGTGTACGGGGTGGAACATCAAACCAATGTGCCAGGATCTGGACAAATAAATACCGGTAACATTGTCTTTTCTTCTCTTCACTTCTTTTCTCTTCTCTTGTCTTCTCTTATCCTAGATAATAACATTGTCTTTTCTTCTCTTTTCTTCTCTTCTCTTCTTTTCTCTTCTCTTTTCTTCTCCTCTCTTCTTTTCTCTTCTCTTTTCTTCTCCTCTCTTCTTTTCTCTTCTCTTTTCTTCTCCTCTCTTCTCTTCTGTTCTGTTCTATTTTCTTCTCTTCTCTTTTCTTCTCCTATCTTATCTGAGATAAATAACATTTTCTTATCTTCTCTTCTCTTCTTTTCTCTTCTCCTCTCTTATCTGGGATTTTTTTTAAACATTGTCTTTTCCCCCTATATTCTGTTTGTCTGTCTGTCCCGTCCTATGTGAACAAGACGTGGAGGCCCCGACGTTCACATGCCCAGGGAATCTCAACGTTTCCTCGGAGCCCAAACGATCGCCAAAAGCAGTTTCCTGGTTAATGCCGGCAGCCACAGACAATTCTGGGGAGAACATCGTCGTCACAAGTGACCCTCTATCTGGTGACCTATTTCCAGTTGGGGTCTCTGAGGTGACTTTTGAAGGATCAGACAGCAGCGGGAACTCGTACAGCTGCAAAATGTTCGTCGAAGTCAAAGGTATACGTTTTTCTAGTTCGGTTTTTGTGTGATTGTAATTGTTTTGCTCCCCTTGCGACATTAAGCAAATCTTTTCGGAGGCGGGCTGCTTTGGGCCAGTCTGTCGGGACCTACCTAAGCTGAATAGATGGCAGCTTCTCAGCAGAATGGTAGAAATACTCAACAACAAAAATTTCGACCTTTCGGAAATCGTCATATTATGACAACAGTACCGATGTGCCCAACAATTATTACTTCATTAAGTCCAAGACTTAAATTGTTAGTACGTTAACTATATTTGTTTTGTTTTTAATGTAGCACATTACCATAAACAGATCAGCAAATCAACGGAACAACACCCCCCCCCCCCCACATACATACATACATACATATCATTGTGGTGTTTTTCATGAAGGTGTGAAGTTAGCTAATTTTTATTTTGCATTCCTGAGATGTTTTTCTTATCCTTTCGCTACAACTAATAGATAGGGGCCACGGGGCATTAGCTTAGTAAGGGTCAGCTTAGAGAATGCCGAGGGCGGGTCGGATAACTAAGAGACATCGTGGTGAAATCAGGCGCTCATGTAAATAATGAAATCGAAGAAGCAGGTATTTTTTGGCCAGTTTCTCAATTTTAATCGAATTTTTGTTGTTTAGCTCAACACCTCTTATGCTCATGTAACAACACATTAACATGTGAATTATAATGAAACACGTTAATTAAAATCAAAAATATTATGTACTGCTTATGAAGCTGTCAAACTTTAATAGCCATTTATTTTGTCTCTGAAATCAGGCGTCGTCTCCCCTCCTTCAATTGCAAATATCTCGACTTCTATTCAAGATAGAAGGGTATTTTTTCTCCGAAAGCAAGGCAAATGAACAAACTTTAGGAGATACCAATCACTCCGCATACCCTAAAATTGAAGAGCGCCGGACTCCCACGTCATGACACTGTTCAATACAATACACTTTTGTCCTAAATATAAGATTTGTCACATTGAATCCGAGTGGGTGATTGGCGGGTGATTCGCCCTGGCTTGCTCCTTTCCTATCAAACATCTATCGTCCTTACCTCCCCTCTAACCCTTGGCACTTAAATGACCTAAGCGTGTTGCAAGTGCCGTAAAATTCTTAGTAAGATTGAAGCCGGGCAAGTTTGTGATACATTAGCCAAGTGTTATGAGGTTAATAAAACCACGTTTGCTTGGTATTGCAGAGTTCATTTAAATTATTTATTTATTTTGGTGACCAAGTATTGAGCACGTTAAGAAAATGCTTTCCAAGTTCGTTTGTTTTTTGTGTTTTTGTTTGTTTGTTTGTTTGTTTTTGTTTGCTTGTTCTTTTCCTAAATAGTGGCATAGTTACGGGTCAGACGAATTGACCCCTCGAGCCAGATCAAGCCCACGGGGTGTGGTTTGGTGACCCCTGGCGTAAAGAACAGAGGCAGAGTCAGACGTTTCCCTGATATTTACCAAACATCATCTTGTTATACTCGTATAAGTATTTCTATGAACTTAAATTAAAGGGAAATCACAGGTCTTAAAATACCATGTTTTGGTCACAATATCGATTTTTAACTTTTCTCATTTTTGAGGTATCTGAATATCATAGGAACCGATACTCACTGATCTCCATTTGAAAATATTTATTAGAATCACTTTAAGATGCATTTTTGTTAGGGCACCCTCCCCAAAAGTTGACGCCATTTCATCAACTTATTTAAAGCAAGCAGTGTCAGAATACCACTGGGTTACAGTCAGAATACTGATTACGTATCTAGCTTAATACTATTAATGTTAACAATTATTGTTCATTTATATCATGCATGTGACTGTGAGCCCGTTTGTGAGTGCGAGTATACGGTTAGTGTATTATTATGGAAATGTGCACAGATAGATGTGTGTGTGTGTCGGAGAGGATGTGTGAGAGAATGTGAGTCTATATGTGTGCACGTGCGTGCGTATGCGTGTGCATGTGCGTATGTGCCTGTCTGTGTGTATGTGCGTGTGTGTGTGTGTGTGTGT
>NW_004797909.1:265077-268691 GCF_000002075.1 Aplysia californica | reverse complement strand
CTCACTCTCTCTTTCAATCCTCCCTCTCCCTCTTTCTTTCTCTCTCACTCTCTCTCTCTCAATATCTCTCACTCTATCTCACTCTCTCAATCTTTCTCTCTCTCACTCTCTTTCTCTCTCTTTCTCTCTCTCTCTCTCTTTCTCTCTCTCTCTCACTCTCTCTCTCTCTCTCTCTCTCTCTCTCTCTCTCTCTCTCTCTCTTCCTCTCTTGATTTGATCTTCACATGCACGGTTTTAATTTGAAACAACACTAAACAAGACTCCTTTCACAGGAGGCAGCTGTGGACCGACCTCCGCTGTTTCCCACGGCAGTTTCAATTGTAGTGGGCACGATTTCGAGGATGTGTGCTTCCTGAAATGCGACTCAGGCTACAAAGCAACCGGCCCACTCACATCAACGTGTGAGGCGTCCCTTCAGTGGTCATTACCAGGGAGCTGTACAGGTAATTTTTATTTTACATACTTGGTGACTTACATGTAAAACAACACGACACCAGACCATATCGTGAAAGAGATGCGTGAAGAAAAGATGTAAGTTAAGAGAGCCAGAGGACGGCAAAGAGTAACATGGATAGACAACAATATAACATGTTGTATAGCAGAATAATGTGCAATGGCTGCTCACGACCGTGAAGGATGGAGGTCAACCTCTGAGTCAGGTATGTCTTGAAGGCTGCATTCCTTTTAGGCTTCTCTTTAACCCTTTCATTGTTGAGACTTTACCATCTATGTTCGTACACACAGTAAAAACAACTGGTCATCAGAGCTACTGTATAAACAGAACCATAAACAATGCCATAATTAATATTATTTTTCCCTTTTTTAAGAGTAAGCAATTTAACAAGAGGCAGTCCTATGCCCTAAACCTACTTACTTGTATAAACCAGTAGAAGAAAATGCAAGTGAGCCAGTTTCGGAGAACACAAGAGATGTGCATACGTTTACACAGTAGTGTACCGGTTAATTTCTGTTTTTGTTGTGCCTAAGGTTAGAGAAAAATGAATGCAAAGGTCCATAAACACACCATTTGTGCGTGTCGTAATCAAACATGGCCACATGGATCTTCACATACCTGTGCGCGCATCAGACCCACACCACATGGACACACACTGAAGGAAAGACCCAGAAAGACACACATTGAAATACATAAATACATACATTCATGAAGGGGTCAAGTGACAAACCAACTAAGTCACATTTTTTTTTTACTTTTGAGAAATTAGGATTTCTAACTTCCAAGATACAGGACTGTTATTCACATTTTACTTTATTGTAGTTTTTCCGGTGAAAAAAACATGAAATCCAAACATACCCTTGGTTTGGACGTAGCTGGTTTTTCACTTTTTTGTCAGAGAAATGCTACTTTCAGCACTATTTCCCTGTTAAAAAAGTGCCTATATGCTCTACACTGGTTTCTAGGACTCCTTTTAGCTGTTGGATATATTATGAGAATATTAGGTAAGGTCCTATTTTTTAAGGCTGAAAGTATGAAATGTGCTCGTCTCGGAAGACGGGGGACCCGAGCTCGAATCTCTTTTTTTTAATAGAATGGCTCATCGGTTTTCTGGCCACAGCAAAGGGTCTATAACAGCTTTAGTTGTTAGTCTTACATCCTAAATCAACACAATAAAGGTCCTTTTTATGAACTGGCATTTTTGGGCGTCTGTTAGAGCATCTGCGGGCAAAGAAATTTTGTGCCTCATGAAAAATGAAAAAATCACATGAAGCTGCAGCGAGCACTTAGCACATCTCTGTGATTGGTCCAAATATTGATGACGTATTTCAGCCATCTACTTTTATCGTCTTCCGGGGTTTCCCTCGCCAGTTGACGAGATCTCACCCTGGCGGACCCGCTTTGCCGCTTCGCGCATTCTAGATCTTGGTTTCATCGTCGACTGTTTGGGCTGTGTGTGCACGCGCGCGCGTGCGTGTGTGTGTGTGTGTGTGTGTGTGTGTGTGTGTGTGTGTGTGTGAGTACAACTTTGAGGAGAAGGTAAATTTATGGAAAGAAAATGGCTGAGGTTGTTTATAAAAGGAAGCATAAATCAATACCAATAAGTCGGCATAGCCTAGACTGTTAAAATCAATCATACTGAAATAAAAGAAAGTCGAGGTAATGGAACAATAAAAGGTTCTGAAGAGATTAAAACATTGAGAATTTAGAATAGGTGTCGATTTATGTAGGATCAACTGTACGTTAATATTAAAATAAATAAAAATAGAAACAAACACCAAAAAAACACCATAAAACACCAATACAATATTAAATTGGACTCCTTCACATTTTTCCAATGGACTTAGCTTGTTCTTTACTTGGAACCCCTTTTTTAAAATGTACTTTGTGAGTGACTTAGTTTGTTTTTCAGTTGGATGATTTCATAGGGACTTTGGGGGTGTCCCCCCCCCCCCCCCCCCACACACTTTAACAATTATTGATTATTGTTAATTTATATCATGCACGTGACTGTGGGCCCGTTTGTGAGTGCGAGCATACTATAGTATTGTTATACTAATGTGCACTGATGTGTGTGTCGGAGAGGATGTGTGAGAGAATGCGAGTCTATGGGTGTAGCCCTCCCACCACCCCCCCCCCCTTAAAGAATTCTATGTGTCACTACTGGCGTTTTCGTTGTTATTTTTTTCCTTTTACACCCGTGTTAGTAAAAATGATAAAAGCATTTATTGTTAGGGCATATACCCACTCAACAGCAACCTCCATGTGTTTTACAATCTATTATTACCTCTGCCGATCCTAGAGCATAGTGTAGTAGGTCATCACTATTTTACATTATGTGTCAGGGTGTCCAATGTGTTGTCATTTCATGTATGTTACAGATACGCTGATCATCGCCGTGTCGTACCTATTTGGGAATAAAAAGGACCGTATAAAGTACACGATGAGGAGTCATTCAATCTTTATTAGAACACACAAAAACTTTCTTGACTTCCCGGGAAACATACAGTGCAAACAGCCCACGAAGCGCTCAGACGCTAACAGACCCCATCTTTCGCTGTCTATAGCCAAGAACCTATTCCCACCTGGCTGAAGTGAAGAAAATATGTTTCTTTCTAAAAGACACAACGCCGGGCCCCTGGCGTGATTCAAACCTATGACTTGTCGCCAACGAGTTCACCAGGCTGACCTCTAGATCATGATTGTGCTGTGTACATTTCCTTCCATAACGAGACAGGTAGAAATAAGGAGAGAGAGAGGGGGGGGAGGGAGAGAGATAGAGAGATAGACAAACAAAACGAAAGAGACAGACAGACATATACGTGAAAGTTCAAATAACGTTCTATAAGGTCAAGAGGTAGAGTGTGTAGGTATATAGAATCGGGCCCAAAACTATTCCTTGTGGTACACTTTAATTAAAATAAAATCATTATATTATTATATTTCCAACAGAGTTTATATTGTGAAACTGCCTATATGCCGACTTTAACAATTCACGCAAAGTATTCTGACGCATTGTTCTTTTAATTGAATCAAAACAGCTTTTACTGGGACTTTCGATGCCCCGGAGGGCAATTTTAGACAAAATTAAATAACAATTCGTTGAGTAGGGGATTAATATATAATACCGGATGCTTTTTGGTTTGTTTTGTGTGGGGGG
>NW_004797909.1:247067-264867 GCF_000002075.1 Aplysia californica | reverse complement strand
GATGATGATGATGATGATGATGATGATGATGATGATGATGATGATGATGATGATGATGATGATGATGATGATGAGATTTGATTTGATTTGTTTCTGTCTCACTACATTATCCCGCCGCATAACTGTCGTGTCTTTTGCAGACGTAGAGCCGCCTGTCTTCCTGTCTGGCTGCTCCAGCATTGTGGAGTACGCGGCGAGCCTGGGCCTAGACACCCAGGTACTGTACGACCTGCCCCAAGTGGCAGACAACTCGGGGGATCCTGTCTCCGTCTCAAGCAGTCGTCCATCAGGCTCCACGTTTGACATCGGATTCACCAATGTGACAGTGGAGGCCATAGACACTTCTGGAAACAGTGCAAGCTGCATGTTCACCATCAACGTTTTCCGTGAGTGTGCTTGGAACTGGGTGTTGTTATAATTACACTGCAGCCTGTCTATAATGACCTTCGATAAAACGACATCCTCTGTATAGCAACATGGTGCCCAGGTTCTGATTTCTTTCCTTAAATATCATTAGTAACTGTTGGTTGCCTCTCTAAAACGACAACTCTCTATAACGACATTTCTTTCTGGTCCCGACGATGTCGTTATTATAAAGAGGTTACACTGTAATTGTTCGGTCAGCCGGATCAGGATGTCGTGTGCTTGGAGGGTGCTCCGGTGTGGTTTGCTCTTTTTTATTTTCTTACCAAATATCTACCATCGTTATCTTTCTTCCTTCTCTGTGTAAGTTACTCTCTAGTAGTAACACCTGTATTCTTCAGCACTGATATGAACTATTTGTGTTGCAAGAGCTGTAAAACTATTCATGAATCTGAAACTAAACAAACCCGATCACGATGTGTGTCTGTACAAGCTGCTCAGTTGACTCAGAATTCATACAGCCAGGTAGACCTTATCCAGTCAGGCTGAACTTGCAGTAGATCGCATTATCGCTGGAGATCGCAGAGTTGACCGGCACCCTTATAAGATATAATCTTAATAGACGGTGCTCACGGAAGAATCGGTTCGGTTCGGTTTCTGGCAGCTTCAGTGAACACTACAAATAGACCCATGCCTCAATTGTATCAAATAACCCGAGGTTAACAAAACCTACCATTATACCGAGAGCCCATTGGCATGATCGGTTTAGTTCGATGCTCTTTGGTAGGCGGGGCTAGCCAGATTGAGGCTGCAAAGGGACCATCGTGGCACACACCGATTGCTTTCAGGCCGCGAATCGGGCAATCGCTTTGTCAATCCCCCAATGGGCACTCGGGAAAAGAAGACCCTTGTATATTGCCTTCAGGGGCTGCTTGCCACATAGTATGGCGGTTGCGGTGTTCTCGAATCTCATAAAGATAGGAACGATAAAAAAAACCTCGATGATCTCCTCGAGATCGACAGAGTTCATTTTGCTATGACATTCATCGTAAAAAGACCTGACCTTCACATTGCAATGTCACAATGGTCATATGACTCGCCGCCTTGTGCGTTTGTTTTGTTTTTGAAGGTTAACATCGGTTTCATTTGGTTTGTGCCACAGTGGTAGCTTTTGCCTTTCCATGGATGAAAGTGCGGCTAGCCCCGACGACCGAATCAAACCGAACCGCACCTTTTTTAATATTTTCGATTCAGAAAGTTTTGCTTTTCTCATGGTGCTCCAAAGGCGGAGGTATAAAATGCGAATGTTTTACACTATGCACTTACATTACATCCCCAGAGATTCAGTGTCCTGCCCCCGAAAACACAGACTTGGACGACTCTGCTGACCGACGCATGCAGTTTTCTTGTCCGGATGGTCACGTGTATGGCGCGAAATGTGACGTCAGCTGCTCCGACGGTAATCCAGTCCAGGGAGTGGACGAGATCACGTGTGAGCAACAAAACAGGACGGACGTTGGTTACTGGTGGTACGGCAACATCAAGCCATACTGTGACGGTGAGAATCTTTATTCATCATTGTACTGTTGTGAGGCATCGTGGTGGAATCAGTCTCTCGTCAAAGTAATGAAATCAAAGAAATGGGCATTTATTTTGGCCGATGGGAAATTTTTTTCTAATTTTCTTCTTTTTTTCTGATCATCTTTTGTGTCCATTAAAAAATATGTTGTGTGCATTTTGCTGAAAAACATTGATAAAAGGCACACAAAATATAAATTCTTAGTTTCCAAAAACTCTCAGGCTATGGGAGTTATCAAGATATGGCAGCCATTTTCCCCCTAATTTAACCTCTGAAACCAGGCGACCCTGACCTCCTTCAATCGCAAATATTTCGACTTCTATTGAAGATGGATTGATTTTTTGATCAAAAGGAATACAAATGAACAGGCTTTAAGATGATACCAATAACCCCATATGCCCAAACATTGACGCGCGCCTAATTCCACCTTGTCGTGGCACATTTCAAACTCCCTTCGGCACAACAATATTATTAATTAGATCTAGCTTGAGCAAACTACGGCCTTGATAATGAATTTTTAGAGCATTTAGCAGACAGACGCCCACACACTCAGCACAATAAAAGAAAAGTGTGTGCGGGGCACAGCGAAAAAAAGTTTGCTCCGAGGAGTGGTCAGGCGCGTCTCAAACCAGCTCCTCGTGGAGACAATTAGCAGGAAGACCCTGATGTGGACGCTGGAAAGGAGAGATGAGCAGCTATGGACATGTGCCGCCTGCTATGATTCTAGCTCTTGATCCAAGTAAATCCAAGTAAATCCGCATTGGCTCTCTGGTAGGACTCTTTCGGCTAGTTTCTGAAGTCGCTTCAGGATGATCCTAGCGAAAGTTTTTCCAGTGATGCTTAGCAGTGAGATACCTCTGTAGTTGTTGCAATCTCCTTTGTCCCCTTTGTTTTTGTAGAGTGTGGTGATTTTGACATCTCTCATGTCATGTGGAATTTCTGCTTTCAGCCAACAAGTCGTTAGTAGCTTGTAGAGATATGGGAGGAGAGTCTCTTTGTTCTCTTTCAGCACTTCAACAGGTATGTTGTCATTTCGTGCTGCTTTTCTGCAAGCGAGTTCATCGATTGCAGAGGAGAGTTCTTCTTCTGTTGGTGTTGTATCAAGTTCTGACATTTCGGAGAGCTGAGGAATGGCCTCATGTAGCTGTCTATCAACATGTCGCTCCTCTGAGTATAAGTCTGAATAATGTTCCACCCATCTTTCCATTTGTTTCTTCTTGTCTGTCAGCTGTTCACCTGTCGCAGACTTTAGAGGTGCCACTTTGTTTGATGTTGGTCCAATAGCAACTCTGATGTTTTCATACATTTCCTGATATTACCTATATCGCTCGCCAGTTGGATTTCTGAGCATAATTTGTCCCAGTACTGATTGGCACACTTTCTGGTTTCTCTTTGAAGTTTGGATTTAGCGGCACGTAGTTGTTGCCTTGTACTCTCTGTTGGATTTGTGTTGTGTTCTATCAGAATCTTACGCTTTTCTCGAGTAGAGGTGCGAGTGTTGATGCACTGGCCTCAACCCAGTCCTCCTTGTTATGTCTTTCTATTCCAAAAGTAATCCACGCAGAATTATAAATTGTTGATCTCATGCTATTCCACATGTTGTCTGGGGATGAGCTATCTAGGTGTTGGAGCTCTTCTGTAACATGTTCTTGAAATTTTGCCTTTAACGCTGGGTCTTTGGTATTTCTTATGTTGATCTTAGGTTTCTTTTGTTTTTCAGCTCTTGGGGTCCCCCCCCCCCCCCCCCCCCCCGTTCTTGTGCTTCAAATAGTTTCTAACAGTATGCATACGTTTAACATTGGAAGTAAATTACTTTCTAAAAATTTATTATCGAGGGCGTAGTTTGCTCATGCTAGATCTAATTAATAATATTGTTGTGCAGTGCTGTATTGACGATTTATAATGCATGTAGTTTCAGATCCTAGATAAAAAAAATTTTTTAAAGTACTGTTTGCTTCGGGGAAGGAAGGGCGGGGGTAGGGTTGGTGTTTCGTGCTGCTGTGTGACCTTTAATTTTTTCCTTTTATGATGTCTTCCCTCTTATTTCTTATAAGTCATCATTATCATCATCATTGCCATCGTCATCATCATTTTCCACAGAACATCTGCAGCTTCCTCAACGACTGCTACAACGAAGACAACATTAAAATCAGAGTTGCAATTCTTCAGTTAATAGAAAAGAAAAACTACATTCCTCTAGGTTATTACATCTAGTTCTAGGTGTGAAAATGTCAGATTCTTTTTTCTCTCGGTTCCAAGTAACTATGCTCCAATGTATTTTTCTGCAGATTCAGCATGTCCCGCAATAGATCCCCCGCAATATGGAGCTCTCGTGTGTGACGTCATCGCCAACAAAGAAGTGTGCACTCTGCAATGTCGCGAGGGCTACGCTTATCCTGTATACAGTGGTCAGGACGGCTTCTTTATCTGTCTGAAAAGTGAATGGCAGCCCGTGAGCAAAATTAATACTGATGTCTGCATAGGTGAGAGTGTTTTATGTGTGGAAGGGGGGGGGGGGTGTTTGTTTGAGGTTTTTTTGGGAGGGGGGGTGTTTTGTTTTTTTTTGTTTTTTTTTAAATTGTTGTTGTGGGTTTTCTTGGTCATCACTGATCTCTCGAAAGTTGCTTAATAAACCAACGTCTATGGTGTAGTGATAAGAAGCTTCGCCATCGTACACAAGGGAATTGAGTTCGATTCCCAGTTGGGGAGACTTTTTATCGAATATCTTTCTCCTCAGATGTTGTATTCTCTTAGCCGAGGTCAGCCCTATACTGGGCAGTGTTGAAGTCCACTTCCTACTTTGATGATCATAGTTATGCCATTAAGGGCGTGAATAAAAATGCCAACATTTTAAAAGAAACAAAAACAGTTGCTTAAGAAAGGGAAAATGAAAGTGGATGGCACGGGCGTTGAGATAGCCGAAATCAAACATCACTCACCAAACCTGCTAAAGATGAAATCCTCAAGGTAAGAGAATGACAGCAAGGTCTAAAAGTATTTGTTGGGGGGATTTAGATTCCGACCTGAAGGGGATGGGGCATAGCTGGACAGAGATGGCGGCTATAGCCCATGACAGAAGTAGTTGGAGAGCTGTTGTTGGAGACCGTAATTCCTACACGGTGTAAGATTGTATAATGATGATGATGATGATGATGATGATGATGATGATGATGATGATGATGATGATGGTTCTCCGCACCTGCTGGGCTTGTTCTCGTTTACTGTGCATCCTCGTCACAAACCAGGATAACAAAAGCAAAAACTACCGTTGCAATTTTTAGGGGTGCAGAAAAAATCAATTGTCCTTGTCTTCATACAGGTGTGAAAAGCCCACGTTTGGTTCTCCCTTAATTTCATAACTACCTTCCAGATGCCAGATAAACATCTGATTTGATGGTCACAGCAATATCCAAACAATAATTCCAGCGCTTGCTTTCTTGCAGTACAGGTGTTCCCAATTGCTTTATCCAACAGCAGGTTGAAATCCACACGTATGAAACCATATTCAGAATAGAGCAACATCGAAAAGTTGCAACAGAAAAATTGTGTCACAAAACAATGAAATCAGGCGCTCGTTGATTTTTTGGGCATACGAAATTATTGGTGTAATCTTAAAAGTTCTAATTTGTCTTGCTTTTGCTGAAAAAATACCCGTCTATCTTTGAATTGAAGTCTAGATATTGGCCATTGAAAGAGGTGGGGTCTGCTGGTGTCAGAAGTATAATTAGTGAGAAGATGGACGCCAAAGTTTGGTGACTTTAAATGCTTTAGTGTCCTTAGATACTACACTTTTTCCATTCCATGTCTCTCTCTCTCTCTCTCTCTCTCTCTCTCTCTCTCTCTCTCTCTCTCTCTCTCTCTCTCTCTCTCTCTCTCTCACTCTCTCTGTCTGTCTCTCTCTCTTGCCCTTTTTTAAACTCCCAGTGGAGCACAGGCCATCAACAACATTACTCCAGCGAAGCCTGTCCTGAGCATCCTTTTCTATCTGTTTCCATGATGTCATCGCTTTTTCAATTTCCGCTTGTACCGTTCGCCTCCATGTCATCTTTGGTCTTCCCTTCTTACGCTTTCCTTGTGGGTTCCACGTTAAAGCCTGCCTGATGATGCTTGTCGGGGGTCTCCTCAGGGTGTGTCTAATCCATTTCTTCACTTGAATATCTTCCTTGACTGGTCTTTGGCGTGTTCTCTCCCACAGTTGAGCATTCGTGACTCGATCGTACCACATGATCCCCACTATTCCATGTGCCTTTGATCAAAGATTTTTTTGTGGTAAAATCTAAGCAGGAATATGTTTTAAAGTTGACATAAAGGGTGTTGAGCTCAGAAAAAAAATCTATAAAAACTACTAAACGACCGGGAAAATGTTGCTTTATTTGATTTCATTATTTTTTACGGACGCCTGATTTCTCTACGGTGGCTCACAATAATTCATTGATAGTAAGTGTTTTTCGGCCCAATCGACACATATTTCTAGAACATTCAGGGAAAAAGATGAATCGACCCAGCCCTTCAGGGCCTGCTATGGCCTTGCATGACATCTTATCCAAGCAGAAAGACAAATGCATTTTACAAAAATTAGCCTAAACATTCATCATAAAATGTTGTTAACATACAAAATTTGTCCAGCTCTTGACAGGGCGCATGTACTGCATAGACCATAATAACCAAGACAGAATAGAAAAGGAACGTTAATTTTTACTCTCCTTTTAGATTTAGTAATAGTTTTACGGGGCTCGCAACTGCATAGGGTCATATTTTACTCTCTATGCCTGTTATCTCTTTGTCTATGTATTTCTTATTGTTCATTTCCATGTGCACCCACCAGGTTTTTAAAGGTTAACACTTTCTTAATCTTTGATTTGAAGTTTCAAAAAGCTATCGAAATTGGCTAGTGGGTTATTAAGGTTTTTGATCGTCGATGCACAATTGCCAATCATGAAAATCAGAGCTACTAATTCCTTTTTCTAAAATATTCTACAGCTCATAATACCAATTAATCTCACGATAGTTACACGGTAACCTTTCTAACGTGAAGTTCCTCTTTCCTTTTAAAATAAAATATTTAAACCAAAACCACTATACCAGGGACATAAATATTGTACGTTTTCGAGAGTATAGATATAAATAAATAGATAGATAGACAGACAGACGGACGTACGGACGGACGAGTGGTTGGATGGATGGATACATACATACATACATACATACATACATACATACATACATACATACATACATAATGAATATCTGCAACGAACGCAGTACTAAACTTGATAAAGGGACTGAAGAAACCTTCTAATAATTTTGTATTCACTGTGGAATTCAGTTTTGCTCCTCACTGGCTGGGACCGAACTCCTGACCTCGTGTTTGACTAGCAAACGCTCTCTTTGTTGAGCTACTGCAGAGCCCCCTTCCCCCTTTCCTTCTTTATACACTAACACACATACACACACACATGCACACACACACCCATACACTCACATGTTTCCCATATGAAATGTTAATTTAAATTAACAGTCTTTTCCCGTCGTACTTCTAAGATACTCGCTTTTGTTACTGACAATTCGTTAATTTAGAATTACAATGTTCTATCATACATTTCTGGTCCTTTTGAATCACTATGACCATGAGGTCAGAAACCAAATTAATTATATTATGTTCTATCTGTCATATCAAAATTGGAAGACAATTTGTCGTTATCAAGATAATATACAAAGAAAAACATTCGAAAAAGCTTGAAATGTGGTGAAGCTAATAACGTTTTACGTCCAATTTCTCAAAACTCGGTGTTGACCTAATAGAACTTTATAATTCTAAGGTAATAAAATTGAATTGCGAAGCAAAAAGTATATATTAATCATCTTGATTTTTCACAGCGGGTCGTGTTCCAACATCGGTTCAACTTCAGCCCGATATTTGGTACTATTCGGGAGCCTGCTCTCAAAACAACACGTCAATCAAAGAGAACTTTATTTCTATCATCAACGACACGTCCATTCTAGACGATTACTGCACATCTCAGAACATCACCTGTGTCCTCGACAATGTGTCGATCACATGTGGGCCAAACAGCGGGAAAAGGGAAGCTGATGAGAGGCATGCACTGACTATTGACCACGTTAGTAGAACCAAGAGGTCATCCGGTACATCATTTTCAGAAGAGGAGGAGCACCGTGAGAAGCGTTCTACGACTCACATAACGAAGGTACTACTGATTGCATCATTACATTCTGTTAGTTCCTGGAGAAGCACAGCTATCTTTTTTTCCACTCCCCCCCCCCCTCCTTTTTATTTATTCCTACCCCCCTCTTTTATTCGATAGCTTAGAGTAGAGTAATACGGCCACTCCCTGTCGAGGAGAAACGTGGCGTCTTTGAAAGTT
Organism: Aplysia californica; assembly: GCF_000002075.1. Classification (NCBI taxonomy): domain Eukaryota; kingdom Metazoa; phylum Mollusca; class Gastropoda; order Aplysiida; family Aplysiidae; genus Aplysia; species Aplysia californica. The sequence goes on along the minus strand of NW_004797909.1, from coordinate 256,542 downwards.
CCATTATATTTATAATGTTATTAAAAAATACGCAAGAGAGGAAATGGGGTGATGTTTTTGAAAAATGCGCAAGAGAGGAAATGGGAAGTGGCCGTTTGTACAGATGATTGTCTTATACAGGTGGCCTTAAGAGCAGGTTCGACTGAAGTGTTATGATAATTTTGACGATTAGCATTTCGTCTTGTTCATGAACACGATAGGTTTTTTTCATGGGAGAAAGTGGGAGGGGCAAATATTGGCCAACGGAGATTGACACAGATTTACCCCGCCTCGTAGACAAAACTGTAACTGGCATAGCCTTTGTCTTCTCTTCTTCTTTGGCTGTTCAAGGTCATTCCAAGTTCATGAGAGAAGAGCTATTTTTATTATAATTACTCGTATTATTATTATCTCCATTATTTTTATTATTTTTATTATTATTATCATTGTTGTTGTTGTTGTTGTTATTATTATTATTATTATTATTTTATTATTATTATTATTATTATTATATTATTATTATTATTATTATTATTATTATCACTATTATTATATTATTATTATTATTATTATTATTATTATTATTACTATTATGATTATTATCAGTATTATTTTTATTGTTATTAGACTAAACAAATATTACGAGGAATTTATTTCAAAATATAGTTGGCAGTACACAGATTTCTGCTGCGCGTGGTCGAATAGATTAGCGAAAAATAACTTTAAGGGCAAATCCTTACTCGCTAACATAATAGCACACATAACACAATAATTGTCATAAAAAAGATTCCACCGGTTCTTGAGGTACAGGGAGCCGTAGTAACTGAAAACTTAAATATTTTGTGCATTTAATCAACATTTTTCAGTAAAATCAACACAAAAATGAGTTCTGGAATGTACATAAAAGATGTTGACCCAAAAAGAAAAAGGGGGAAATAATGATAAAAGTAACCAAACTGGCCAGTTTCTTCAATTTTATAATTTTGACGAGCGCCTGATTTCACCACGCTGCCTCACATATTTTTCTTCCATTTTTGTTTTTTGTTGTGACTGTCAACATTCAAATATGATATGTGAATTTCCACAGAGTATTAACTCTAGCACATGCAATCGATACTCAGTGATTTGGAAACTGCCATAAAATAAAGACATTCAAACTGTGGGCTGAGTGCATCTGAACAGCTGCTGGATCAACGTTATCATCTATTATCTATTATCTATTTGTGGTGGCCAGATTTGGTATTCAAAAGGCTTTTTAATGGCTGCATCGATCGACATGCGGTTTTCGCCAAAATATTCTTTAAAATATTCTCCAGATCATGGCACCCTTCGTTTTTTCAGTTTTGAGACAGTTTTGCTGCAAAAAGCTAAATTTCTTTATTTCGCCGATCGCTTTTGTAGGCCGACGCTTTTGTCTCTGTAATTTTAGAAATCCGCTAGGTTTGTTTATTTCAAGTCGTACTTCCGTTCGATACTATCGCGCATTGTCGCGCAATACAGAGCACTATTTTAAGTGTGCGACCCATATAGATCTAGCCTCGTGTTTTATTTTTTTACTTGGTGCTAAATTCGACTGTGATCCTTTCGTTTGATGCCCATCATCGCTTTTTCTGGACTCCTTTGTCAAATTCTTTTTCTTGCCACTGGGAACAACGTCAATAGATCTTAGATAAGAATCTTGATCTAGACCTAGATAGCGCCTGACCATGCCGAAAAGAAAAGGAAGTTCTGCAGTTGGAACCCTTCGAGCTCGCAAAGGTCGAGGTGGTCTAGATCAACAACAAAATGATGGGGACTCTCTAGATCAAAATCTCCCAAAAGCATTCCTCTACATTGTCAATTCCTTTCAGTACGAGTGCTACATTAGGGAACTGACGACACAATGTACACACTGCCAGGCCTTAAGATTTTCATATGAAACACAAGGTATGTGCTGTAGCAATGGCAAAGTTGATCTGCATCCATTTCCAAAACCACCCCCTGAACTGCAAATCCTTCTGTCTGGTGTGTCGAAACTGTCCACTCTCTTTCTGGAGAAAATCAGGATGTACAACTATTGCTTTCAGCTCACATCCATGGGCTATACCAATGCAACCCTCAATGAATGGAATCCACAGTTTTGCGTGCAGGGTCAAGTATATCATCGCATTGGCTCTCTCCTTCCTGCCACCCAAAATGAGCATTCATTTCTGTAAGTTTATTCCATGGAACGTGATGCAGCCTCAGAGCGCAAAAACAGTCTTTTCCAAGTACTTGAGCCTGGGATCATTTCTAATCTTCAAGTAGTTCAAGCCATGTTGCATTGCCATAATTCGTAGGTCATAATCAGAAATGTGCATATGAATTTGCACGCTCACATTTCGAATAGTCTGTGGAAGTGTCATGCAAAGTTTCGTGGGCCTAGTTTAATTTGTCAACGAGCTAGAATTTTTTTAACGCAGTCAGAGGAAAGCGAACAAGCTATAGACACTGCCTCTGTGATTTTGAAGACGTCGGTTTGTTCCTTTTTCAGAGTAGCAGCCCTTTCGTGGATTATTATTTTCTTAGTGCTTTTTGTGATGGTGTAAGGCGAAATCCGTATTTTGTGATTGTGAAGGGCTAGACAACAATACACTAAAGCAATGTAGATCAAGAAAGGAGTTAATCAAGGCAGACTTAAACTAAAGCACTATAGATCTAGAAGACAGATATGACTGTGAAATGCTAGACAACAAGGTACATGTAGATGTAAAAAGCCTCTGCGGCGTAGACCAGTAGGAGCAGTGATGCCAAGGCGTCGACCCCGAACAAAGCCGGGTGCTCAGCTAGTTATACTATAAGTGTAGTCAAACATTCGTGGTGCAACTTATCCTCAAATATGTCTTTAATGGGTGAATCAATGTCATCCATACTTTGCATAGCAGTTTGTATCAATTTGTCTTAACTGAATCATATTTTTCTAGAACAATTGGGGCTAGACTAAAAAAATGTTCTTCTTAAATGTATATAAAATACTTGAAATCTCCGTGACACGTAAAACGGTATTGTTCGCAGCACTTCCCGCTTCTCACACTCATTTTGATTATGCATATGGCCTACGTCACAGCTCATCAAAGACAAATTTTACTTGCAAAATTTGTTACAAGAAATTATTTTTATAGTGAACACATTTTTGCACTAATGGCTTTCGAAAAACATGCGTTCAATAATCATAATGTCCCGATTAGAAAAACTTGACGGAATTGCTGTTAAAAGTAATTTTGCCCCAGCTGTAAACATTAAAAAATATGTAGAAACCACCCTCTTGGATTTTTAAAATTAGTATTGATTAAGGAATTGTCTAGAATACAGATTGCAGGTGTTTACAAAAATAATGATCTGTTAGAGTTACGACAAATTGATACAAGTCTCTATGCGAAAATTGGAGAACTTATGTTCGATAGTTGAGAAGCTATTTGAAAATAAGTCGCACCACGAATTTTTGACCGCACTATAACTTGGTACCCCGTTCGATGAACGGACTCAAACAAATCGATCGTCAAGTCATAGTGGGTGTAGTGCGCACTGCTTGTAAACGGACTCCCCAAGAGTAGGCTAGATCTAAACGAAACTAATGAAAAACTGTACATTGACCTAGACTCCTTAATATGACTGCGCACCTTTTAAATGATTTTGAACCACCGTTAATTTGTTCGAATTGGAAAGTTGAGTTGTTCGGAAGTTTTAGGCGACCAAAGAGACCGACTTTCACATATAATTATAATATAGATTTGTTTCTTTCTGGCGGAAGAGCAAACGAAATATGTCTTGATCACTGCATTGAAATGACGAACGGGAAAATCGTAAACGGCCGATAGTGTTTTCTATTTTTCCATAATTTATTTTTAGGCGAATGTAAGCACTTACTGAATTGATAGAAACCTAGCTTGGTCTTTGAACTACCTTCAGTAATTTTTTCATAGTGCTACGTTCCGTAGTTGTTGTTTTTTTGTTGTTGTTTTTTTTTTGAGCTATAGAAAATAACCATCCACATGTACGCAATTTTAAAATAGAGAGATTTTTTAAAGTTCGTCACTTTGGTCGCCTAAAACGTTCGAACCACTTAACTTTCGAGTTTGACCAAATTAATGGAGGTGCAGAATCATTTAAAGGGTACAGTTTTATTGAAGAGCCTGAAGTCAATGTTGTTTAATTTTCAGTTATTCATTAGTTTCCTTTTGATCTAACCTTGAAAAAGCCCGTCCTCTAAGACGCCATTGTAAAATAAGCGAGGTTTCCGTTCACTAGCCGTGCGCACTTTTTCCTAACCTTTGAAATTCTGGAGTGCACTACCACGAAAGCGAAATAGAGAATCAATTTGTACATGATATTATATTTCAAGTGAAAGTTCGTCACTTTAGCTGCCTTAAACATAACTTTCGAATTTGAAAAAAAATTAATGGTTCAGAATCATTTAAACGGTGTAGAGTTTTATTGAGGGGTCGGAAGTCACTGTAGTTTAATTTTCAGTTTTCCATTCGTTTCGTTTAGATCTATTCTTTGGAAAGTTCGTCTTCTAAGACGCTATAGGCCTAACCTAAATACTTGTTATAGGATGACAGAAGTTTGCGAAACAAGAGAGTATAATGATTACACGATACCCTTGACCAAATTTCAGACGAAGATGTCTATATTATGTGATTTCTGTTGAATGTCTTTTGAACCTGTGTAAGCTGTGCGCAAGGCCTTGAGGCTCTGTTAGGGATTGTGCTGAAAGACTTAAAAGGGTTTGGAATTCTGCTTGGGGGCAAAAAAAAAATTTTCAAGGATTCTTGGGGGGTATGAGTTAGCCCTAGATCTAGATCTGGATCTATAACAGATGATCAGTGTTGAATACCAGCTTCCCATAATTTCTGTGATAAACTCTCAAAACCTAAACGAAATAAAAAAAATGGCGGAAACGATAAAACCGGGTGAGATGGTGTATCTTCACCCCTGGTGAGAATACTCACAGCGGATTTAGAAAGTAGATGCCTTGAAACAACGAGATCTAGATCTAAAACTCGAGTCACAGAAACTTAAGCTATAGCATAATAATAACAGACAGACCTACCTATACCGCAGGAATTGAAAATAATGAAAATGAATACGCAACAAGAACAGGAACTGTTAGGCCCATGCACAGCTGTATGCAGTACAGTATAGGCAATCTTAAACAGAATACATACATTGGGGGGCTAAAATTTCAAAGCCAGCATTGTCACGCAAGGAAATTTATAGAAGAAGCTAAGGGCATGTGCTGCCAAAATGGAAAAGTTGATCTCGAACCTCTTCCTGTACTTCCTCTGCCTCTGGCAATATTCTTTGAAGGTGTGACTGCTGGCTCAGCACATTTCTCAGTAAACTACTCTTCCAGGTGATGCATACATGTATATCTAAATTTATTTTTCTGGTTATACCTACATCCCTCTTTAAATTGATCATTTGCAGATTTTTCTCTTCTTTCTCTTGCGTGAAAATGACTTGACGATCGATTCTTTTGAGTCGTTCATTGAACGGGTGCCCAGCTAATACATTATATTTGTGAAAGTCAGTAACTTTGGTCGCATAAAACTTCCGAGCCACTTTTAATTTTGAATTTGAAAAACAAATTAGCGGAGGTTCAGAATCCTTTAAAAGGTGCACAGTTATATTAAGGAGTTTGAAGTCACTGTAGTTTAATTTTCCGTTTTTCATTAATTTCGTTTAAACCAAATCTTGACAAAGTCCGTCTCCTAAGACGCCATTGTAAAATTGTGAGGGTTCCGTTCACAAGCAGCGCGCACTGCTTTCAAAATGATTTGACGATCGATTCTTATGAGTCGTTCATCGAACGGGTACCCAGCTAGGCTGGCGTCTGTGTGTGGTGTAGCGTTAGGCGCCTCGCACTTGCACGCAGATGTGAGTTCGAATTCTGTGCACAAAGTGGTTTTCTTTTAAATTATTATGATCAAATCGAGTATCTCCGTCTGTCTCCTGAGACACTCCATCCGTCTAAGTCTGGACTGGTCTTGTGAGATAGGGTGGAAGCAGCATGCCTTCTAAATAACCACAATAACAATCACATTATCACAGATCTATTTAGTATATTATTTATATAACATGCCTGTTGAGACACGTATATAAGAATTTGGTCTTCGCTATAATAATAGCATTCCATCGGTACTTCAGGTGTTCATGAAGGTAAATTAAATTGTTGCGCATTTTGTATCCAACTGAATTAGTTTACTTATTCTGCAGACATTATACTTAAACAAGTCAATCTATGCCATTTTATACACGAAACGAAAGAAGGGTCTGTCGCGTCACAGGGAGATCAATCAGACCTATTTGCACATTCAGGGGGTATTTAAGTTCTGACCACATTGCTGTTAATGAGCATTACATGTGTATGAAACATAATTGGTTATGTTCGTTGTTAGTTTTTCTCTGACCTGATAAGTAACGTTAGCCGAAGAAGGCATGTTTGGCAATATGGCAAATAAATATCAAGTATAGATCTCGGAGAACTCGGGACGCGGGTTAAAAAACGGACAAATGAATGGCTGAAAGGAAACACATTCATGTAGAATATCTGAGTTTCAAACATCGTGAGTTACAAAATTGACACATCAAGAGAGCAGCACTGAGCACTGAATGGCTAAATAGAAATGTGTCCTTGCATAACAATACAGAGCACTGGAATTTAAACAGTCCGACCTGATATTTTTTCTTTGGCCCATTTCTAGGTCATGGGGGGGGGGGGTGTACAAAGCAAGAAGAGGTGATTATTTCAGGTCTACGAATATCTTTATTTTTTGTCATAACGGACACAAGTCATATCTAATCTACAAAATGATTCTCTGTCTTAATTAAACGTTATAGCTCTGAGAAGCCGCTACCACAGAATTAATTACAAAGTTCTATCTGTACCTTACCTAATTTTGAGAAATTTGATGTAAAAAATTTTGAGTTTCATTTCATGTCAATCTTTTTCGAATGCAATTCTGTTGAATATCTTGATAGTGACTCCGAATAATCTTACAATTTTGATAGAACAGATGGAACATTTGGTTTCCAACCTCACAGTATTAGTAACTCGAAACGACCAAACATGTCAGAGAGCACTTTGTAATTCTGATTCAGCGAAGTGACTTTCATCTTTTATTTAGGACAAATTAAAAAAAATGGCATGGGTTTAACGCCCCTATCAACACTATTAGGTTATTTAAGGGGCGGGACCTCCTAGTTTAGCGTCCGTCTCCGATAGGACCGAGCCAAGCGGGAAGTTCGTGTAAAGTGCCCTTCCCAAGGACACAACGTCGGACCGTATTTAAGACATGTTGGTATCGGGTTATAAGGAGAGTTTTAAAAAATGGAAGGCAAAGAAAGGCGGCAAATAGGATGGGTGTTTCAGGAAAATGTTTCACTTAGTATCTGTTCGCGTATTAGTTTTAGTTTAGTTTTAGTGAGAGTTTTAAGGTACTTTCAACACAAACAGATTATATTGGTGCCGAAGATTATAGGTGTCACTAGAGAGTAACATACAAAGAAAAGAGGGATGACAGAGTTGACAACAAATGGATAGAGAAGGAGGGTACCACACCAGAACACTAACCACCCACTCACTCCGTATGAGTTACAGAAGAGATACAAATTCCAAGTTCAAAACTCTTCACCTCAGACATTCCCTTTCACCCCACTCCCTAAGGCTGCCTTCACCTCGGTTATTCCATTTCACCCCACTCTCTAAGGCTGCCTTCACCATCAAGTTAACCAGCGCAGACCCGGATGGAAAGTTAACAAGGTCGGCTGTAGAGGACCTGACTGCTGAAATCAACAACCGGTACGGCGCTGGCACAGCGGCTGGGAAATACGACATGCCAAACGTTGGCACAACGGATAACTTCTCTTATGGCTGGGCAACTGCCACATTCTCGTGCCCCGCCCCAACGAACTTTCAACCGAGATCGGACTACTTGATTTGTGGTAAGACCTTAGTGCATACTGTATGTTGTATGTATTTTCATGTCGAAAAACCCATTCTCGCCCCTCTCCCAATAAAGGAAGAAAAAAAATCACAGACTGGTTCCCAAGTGAAGGTAAAGAGCCAAAACAAAGTCTTATCTGGACCCGCAGCTAAAGGGTAACAGCTAATAATAAACTTCTACAACCACCACTTCCAGTGGTACCTTAAGCAAAGAGCCCCAGCAGCGATAGAAGAAGAAGAAGAAGAAGAAGAAGAAGAAGAAGAAGAAGAAGAAGAAGAAGAACAACAACAACAACAACAACAACAACAACAACAACAACAACAACAACAAGGAGGAGGAAGAGGAAGAATAGAAGGAGGAAGAGGGGGAGGAGAGCGGGAGAAGTAAGAAAAAGAGGGGAAGGTGGTGGTAGTGGTAGAGGAATGGGGGAGGAGGGGAGGAGGTGGGGATGGAGAGGAGGAAGAGGTAGACGAGGAGGACGGGGACGAGGAGGGGAGGAAGAAGCTACGAAAACGAAAGCAATCTCGAGGATGAAAAAATGAGGAATGGTAGAGGAGATCATGAGTCGGTGTAAAAACACAAAAAGGGGGGGGGGGCACCTGTTAGAAAAAAAATCTAAACCTAAAAAATAAAAGCAGAAACAGTTCATTTGAGCGAATCGAAAGACATGCATTCATATAAGCTGTTTTTTTCAATTTTGGAAATAAAAAAAATATCTTCAACCAGTTGTATGTTATTCTCCATTTATTGGGTGTGTGGTGTCAGCAACGGTCTTTTTCTGCTTTCTTAATACGCTTAGAACGACAAAGTTCTATTTGCTCAGCATTTAGTTTTGAGAAATTTGACGTTCAAAATTTTGAGTTTCACAGTATGTTAAGCTTTTTCAAATGCAACTCCTTGAATATCTTGATCATGACTCAGAATAATCTTACCATTTTGATAGAGCAGATAGAACATTTAGTTTCAGACCCCATTGTCTCAGTTACTCAAAACGGCCCAAAAATGTCAAATAGAACTTTGTAATTCTAAGGTAGAGAATAACTGATGTTGTAAAGCTCAGTGAAAAAGAGAGGAGTGAACCGCCAGTAATAACTTTTGCTTCTTTCCGTTTAGTTGGGTGTGGTCGAGGCTACTTCTCCGAGTCAGGACAAGACTCCTGCTCCATTTGCCCCACCGGTACATACCAGCCTTTTGAGGAGGCTGACAGTTGTGTCCCTTGCCCGAACAACGCCACCACCAAGACACAGGGCGCCACTTCTGAGGATTCCTGTTTAGGTGTGTAAAGATATTTATAAAAAGTAAAAGTTGTTCCCGCATCCGACCCGGACATTGGGGATTGCCTTGTTAGCGAGACAACCTGGGCCTTTGGCATAAAAAAGATACTCATTTAACCATACCAAAATAAAGAAATTTGTCCGTAATGTTTTAATATTAGGTTTGTGTTACAATAATGTTGTGATGATGAGATACAGTTTGTATGTATGTATGTATGTATGTATGTATGTATGTATGTATGTATGTATGTATGT
>NW_004797909.1:240526-242700 GCF_000002075.1 Aplysia californica | reverse complement strand
TGTGTGTGTGTGTGTACACCAATGTATGCCATCCATCAATAGTACTATCCCCCAACGTGTGTACAATTATGTCTGAAGTGCTGCATGAATGTATGTATTTGCTGAATCACAATTATGTTATATCGTGTGGATGTATGGTCCAAATGCTTTTCAAATAAATAAACATCATTTTGAAATTATGAAATTTCTGTCCCTTTACTCCAGGCAATGGCACCACGTTGCGCTTGTGCACCAAGCGGGAACATTCTCTTTGTTCGTCAACGGGAATCTCACAGAACACCTGTCACCCGCAGCTTCCAATCTGACTTGCAGCCAATTAGCTTTTTCATCATCTGGAAATGACAGTGGTCAGTGAAACGTCAGAATTGATTTTGAAAAGAATCGGGCGTGTCGCTACCATAGATTACAAAGTTCTATCTAACATTGTTGGCGGTTTCGAGGTTCTAAGACATTATTATTATTATTATTATTATTATTATTATTATTATTATTATTATTATTATTATTATTATTATTATTATTATTATATGTTTTATATTATTATTGTTGTTATTGTTGTTGTTAATACTATTATTATTAATATCATGAATTAAATTATTGTTATCTATTTTCAAAATATTTTTATTGTTACGATAATCATTATTTTCGTTATCATCATTATGATTATTATAATTAATATTATTATTATTATCCTTACTTTTAATTGTAGTTATTATTGTGGTTATTGTTATTATTATCGTTGTTTTTATAATTATTGTTATTATCATTATCATCAATATCATTATTATCTTTATGTTACTATACTACTATTATTATTATTATTATTATTATCATTATTATTATTATTACTACCATTATTATTATTTTATTGTTTTTATTTTTATTTTTATTATTATTGTTGTTGTTGTTGTTGTTGTTGTTGTTGTTGTTGTTGTTGTTGTCATCATCATTTTATATATCTTTTCTACTCCGTGCTATAATCTTTTTCTGCAGACATTGTCATTAGTGAGCTCCAAGCTGTCGGCAGAGTGCTCACTGTCGGAGAGATCCAAACTCTGTCTTCCTCGTGTGGACAAACTCTTGAGAACAACATACTTGTTCACAACAACGTCCTGCCTCTTATGGCCACGCCCAGTACATGCGACGGTGAGTAGGGAAATAGAAAAAAAATGTGTCACAACCTGGTGGAATCAGGCGCTCGTCGATTTTCGGGATTATGGAGTTATTTGTGTGATCTTTCACCTCTTGTGTTTGCCTTGCTTTTGATATTCAAACAATAACGTTAGAATCTATATTATTTTGAGTAGAAGTCGAGAAATTTGCGATTAAAGAAGTTGGGGTTAGTTTGAAGTTATAGTGTTAGAAGTAAAATGAGCCAGAAAATGGCATCCAAAGTTTGATGGCTTCTTATTCTTTAATATCCCTTGAAGCTGCAAATTTACAAAAGTGTTGAACCAAAATAAATAAATATAAAGATTAATAGATACAACCCCCCCCCCCCCCCCCCCCCCTTAAAAAAAAATTTTTAATAAAAAAAATAAAATAAAATTCTTGGAAAGTTGATTAACAACTTTATCAGTTGTGAAAACCGTCTTTATTGCCCCCCCAGAAGAAAAAACGAGGGAATTTAAAAAATTCAGAACACAAACAACAAAAAAAAACTTCCCCTTATTACCAAAAACTCCTTTCCAAATGAAAAAAGAATCCCCCCCAAACGCTTATTCCGAAAAATTAGGGTCTTTCTTATAAATTTTGGCAAATTTTTGGTAACCAGACCAATTTGAACCTTAAACAAACGGTCAGAAAATTTTACGAAAAACCCTAGGATACCCAGAAACCTTTTCCCCCCCCCCCCAGAATTTTTTTCCAAAACGCTTGACCTGAAGGGGGATTCAAAGTTTTCCACTTTAAATTTCTTAAAACTCGGGAATGAGCAAAAAAAAAAAGTGTTAATCCAAGGCCGCCGAAATCTAAAAAACATAAAATTATTTTGAGGGGGCCTGGGTGAAATCCGGGGGGCGGCCCCCCCCAAAATTGAAATAAAATGAATTAAAAATGGCAATTTCTTCCCGAAAAAGAACTTTTTAACCCACTTTTAATTCTTGGGTGGCAGGATGTTTATGGCCAATTTGAGGACGAATATGTTGGGTGGAATTTTGTTGGAAAATTTTGAT
>NW_004797909.1:216592-240324 GCF_000002075.1 Aplysia californica | reverse complement strand
CCCCCCCCTCTCTCTCTCCTCTCTCTCTCTCTCTCTCTCTCTCTCTCTCTCTCTCTCTCTCTCTCTCTCTCTCTCTCTCTCTCTCTCTCAGACGCGATTGGCCCTGAAAGTATACACATTATACATTTTAATTATTGTTTATCCCCCTTATCGCATTTTATGTTATACGCCTCACTTCACCTCGTCTCATCTCATTTCATCTCATTTCATCTCATCTCATCTCATCGCATAATTTTATCCGCCTTTCTCCATCTGTGAGTGATTTACGGGTGCTCTTGTACGGTTTGCTCCTTCTTATCTATCAAACAGCTTCTCTATTTATCTGTCATCCTCCTTCTTGCGTTTGTTACTCTCTTGTAACTCTTCTATTCCTCGGCATTTATGTGATCTTATTGTGTTGTAAGTGCTATGAAACTCATACTAATTTTTAAAAATCTCTTCATCTCTTGCCATCACATCACGTACATTCATCCTAGCTCCACACTCATCCCTTCCGGTTTCTCTTTATCCCATCTCATATTTTACTATTTTGAATAGAAGATATTTACAATTGAAGAAGGTGGGGTTAGTTTGGCGTTAAAGGTAAAATTAGCGAGAAAATGACTTCCAAAGTTTTAATTTAATATCCTCATCTCTTTCGATCTTTCTTCATTCCGTCTCATCTCAACTCACCACATTAATTTCATCTGCTTTCAGCTGTGGATGAATGTGCATCCTACCCCTGCGGTGACAACGGGGTGTGTGTTGACCTAAGCGGAGGTTTTCGATGTATTTGTGAGGATCCGTGGTTCGGGGATCAGTGCCAGGTGGGAACGTTGGCGTCATCATCATCACCATTGTCTTTCCGCACCAGGATATAGGCCATTAACGACCTTGGCGTACTGGCGCTTATAATGTTATTATGCAGTGGAATCAGGCGCTCGTCAATTTTTCGGCACGTGGGTTTACTTGTAGCATCTGAAAGCTTATTCCTTTCCCTTACTTTCGGTTAAAAATTAATACCCATCTATCTCGAATAGAAGTAGACATATTACTGTTTGCTATTGAAAGAGGTGGGCCCTCTTGGTTTCAGTTGTAAAATAAGCGAGAAAATATGCTGCCAAAGTGTGGTAACTTCAATAGCTTGGGAATCACTGAAAACTGACAAATTACAATTTTGTGCCTTTAATCAATGTTTTTCAATAAAAATGAAAAGGAGTAGTATCTTTATTTGAACATGAAAGATGAGGAGCCAAAAAAAATCGAACTTCGATAAAAAATTGCAAAAAATGGCGGGAAAAAGCAAGTTTCTTCGATTTCACCATGATGCCTAACATATGGGAACGACGCGGCAGACCCAGGAGCTCGTCAATTTTTTGGCATATGGACTTATCGTTATTCCTTTAAATTCCCCCCCCCCCCCTTGCCCATTTATATGAGATTGACGCCATCTGATTAGTAGAAAAAAATGCATATATGATTGTGTCCAATAGTGTATTACATGCATACTTAGTATATCAATTAACTGTAATAGCGGATAGAGATTCCAGGATTATAGATGTAAGTCATTGATCTGAGAGAGGTGATGATTTTAGAATTAATAGTGGTGATGAGTGATGATGAGGGATTGCGTTTAAGTAATGTTAGCGTTAGTCCTATCTTCCTCTGCTCCAATGAGTCACGAGGGACGTGGGCGCCCTCTATCCCGTTCCCTACTGGAACCATCTTTACGGTCACCATGAAGTTCCGAAATGGTGGGCTCAGTCTCTGCTAAGGTGACATCGATAGTGTTAGCCTATTCTATCGGGCCAAGACAAGTGTAGAGAGGAGCTAAGTGGGAAGAAAGTATAGTGGCAGGTATGTTGGGGGTATTTGTAAGCGGGTTGTAAATAGCAAGTTGGCAGATTATGATCTTTAAAATTGCAGCATTCTACTCCTTGATCCTTTGCCCCGAGTATTCTTTTCGAGTCCAATTGAGCTTGGAGAGATTCTGACGCAGGATCCTCGAGCCCAAATCGAGAGGGCACAATTTACACAGAATATTGTATCCCTCGCCTCAGGGGGAGCGACCTCAAACTCCCAAATCAAGTACCCTATGTCTGAATCCTCCCAGTCCCGTCCATTATTGGTAGATCTTTAAAGTTTGTTAATTTGTCTTGCTTTTGATGAAAAGAATACAAATCTATCTTGAATGAAAGTAGAGATATTTGTGAATAATGAAGGTGGGAGTCTCCTGGTTACAAAATAAAATTGGAGAGAAAATGTCTGGCAAAAGGTAATGGCTTCCAACGCTTATGAGTCCTTGGAAACTGTCAATTCACATTTTTGTGTGCCTTAGATCAAAATTTTTCAGCAAAATACACACAGCAATGTGTTCTCAAATGGACATAAAAATCTGCCAGCCAAGAAATAAAAATGAGATAAAAAGTGCTTATCGGGAAGAAAATGCCCTTTTTAAATATCTAATTTCATTTTTTGTTGACGACCGCCTGATTTCACCATGACGCCTCACAATAATATTATGGTTTTAGTATTTCGCAGCCTTAGAATAACACATTTTTATTGCTCAGTCGCGAGCTTTGAGAAATTTGAAGTCGAAAACTTTGAATCTCACTTCACGTCTAGCGTTTTCGAATGCAATTCTTTGAATCTGTTGATAACGACTCTGAGTAATCTTACGATTTTGATAGAGCAGATAGAACATTTGGTTTAGGCACACATTGGTCTCGGTAACTCAAAAAAGACCAAAAATATCAGATAGAACCTTATAATTCGGAAGTAGCGATTTGATTTGATTCAGGTTTCATGTTGCCATCAGATATTGTTAATAACTTCCTGGTTGTTTTTGTTGTTTTTCTTGCTGCTGCTGTTGTTTTTGTTGTTGCTGCTTCTGTTGCTGCTGCTGCTGCTGCTGCTGCTGCTGTTGTTGTTGTTGTTGTTGTTGTTGTTGTTGTTGTTTTGTTTTGTTTTTGGGGGATTTTTTTAAAAATGTTTTTTGGGGGGGGGGGGTTGTTATTGCTGATGAAAGCAACTTCTACATCAGTTTTGTTTTTGCCATGGCTAACACCCACTAAATCTATCTAGCTAAATAGTCAATATATTATTGTTCATATTATTCTTCTTGTGCAAGGAATCGACAAAGTTTACACCCAAAAAAAATCATTCGGGGATTTATTGGAATAATAGACCATATTTGTATAGCGTAAGTTCCCGCTCAACTGCAAATTCTATGCACCTTACATGACAATATATGGAATAAAAGAGGGTTTAAACTCTTTAGTTGCTTGTTGTAACCTTCTTTTTGGTACGTTACAGACAGCACCATCGTTCTGTGACGACCACAAATGTGCTAACGGCGCCGTTTGCCAAAGTCTGGTGGAGACGCAGAACTACACTTGTGTTTGTGCGGCTGGCTACAGAGGAGCTCTGTGTACAGAAGAAATAGGTGAACCGGACGTTCGTGTCTTATTTGTAAAGTTTGAGGTTATTTTTATTATTTGTTTGTTTTATCTTTGCTTTTTTGGGTTTTGGGGGGGGGGGTGTTTGTTTGTTAGAGGTGGGGGGGGGGGGTGTCTGTGTATGCCATGTGTATGGAGGGAGAGGGTGGCAAACGCCCCCGAAATTGTTTTTTTGTTGATACGAAATAATGAAGTCTTCCTTCTACAGGGCTTATAGTTGCACAAGAATATTTGTAAAGCAAACCAAGTCCAAGGTCATGAACTCTGAAAAACTTGAACAAATGACTTTTATTTTACATTTCGCGACTTGAAGAAACACAACTAAACGAATTACCTTTTTAAAATCCCTGAAACTAGGTTAGAAGCGATGTTGTCCATAACTCTGCGGATTTTCGATGAAATTCTATAATAAACATCAGAGGCAATTTAAACATGTGAAAAAAAAAGTTCGGGCACAAGTGATTATCTTTAGACTGAAAACAAAACATACACGTTTCAGACAACAAGGGTTATCTCAGACAGGCTTCCCTCATCAGTATGTGAACTACGGGATGAGATGCTAAACTAAAGAAAATGGCTTACGTTTAGGCCTCATACTTATAGCCTACAAACAGCCCTCTTTCACCCCCTTTGACAAGGGCATTAACCCTTAGTGTACCAGTTCAGCTAGCACATTGCTTCACTCGGGTGTTTACAGTCTTGGCACAAGTCTACCAAACATTTCAAATCCATCGTATTTATAAACAAACTATATGTGTCTCGAAAAAAATATTCATTTGTCTTCCATACAAGTCAAAATATTTGCAATTAAAGGAGGTTGAGGTCACCTGGTTTCAGAGATAAAATTAGCGAGAAAATGTTGCGTTATTTCCTTTGCGTGATTGTCCGTGGAAACTGAAAATTTACATATTTTATGCCTTTAATCAACGTTATTCCAGTAAAATCCTCACAGATATGTGTTATTTAATGGGCGTGAAAGATGTTGAGCTAAAAAAACAAAAATTCGATAAAAATTCCCAAACCTGCGGAAAAATGTCAGTTTTTTTCACTTTCATTATTTTGACGAGTGCCTGATTTCACCACGCCGCCTCAAAAAATATTGTTTACTGCCTGCATCATTCATTTCTTCTCAGTTTGATGTTGCTTATTTGTGTAAATAGGTTAAATAGGAACTAAGGTATAGGGAGGTTGGTGATGCTGAAAAACTTAGATGACAAAATTAGCTGCGAACCAAGGTGGAATAGCCGCTTATGAACTATGAGTTAAATCATGGAGGGCCCACATGACGGCTATTCACCCTCGTTTGAAAACGTGTTGTTTTTTGTTGGAAGGGGGGGGGGGGGGGGGACTGGAAGATGAAATGGTTGAATAAAGGTAAGGGGGAAGAGTGATCAGAACGGTGTGTGTGTGTGTGTGTGTGTGGGGGGGGGGGGGGTTAAAGCATTACTGCCAAGTTCTTACAGATTTTCAATTCTCTTTTCTCTATCCGAAAATAAAAAAGATAGACAACATGTTGCGCACTTTAAAGAAATAGCTTCTGTGCATAATGGTTCATTATAATGTGCTGCGACATTGACTTTGGTCTGGTGATCATACAAATCGCTACCCTAGAATTACAAGTTCGTACTGCTAGGTACCTACTTCTGAGAAATTTGACGTGAAAAATGGTTGAGTTCCACAACATGTCAAGCTTTTTCAAATAAATTTCTTTGATTATTTTGATAACGGTTCCGAAAATACTTACGATTTTTATAGAGAAGACAGAACATAATTTGGTTTCTGACCTCATGGTCCTGGTAACTCAAAACCGCCAAAAATGTCAGATAGCGATTTGTGATTCTAAGGAAGCGATATCGTCCTCTCATTACTGTTTTGTCCTAAGTACGCTTTCTACTTGAATAACAGAAATTTATGTAGAGAAAAGTGGAAAGAGACGGAATCACATCAAGAGGCTAGCCCAGGATAGAGAAAGGAGGAAATTGTTTACCCTATACCCTGGTGCATGGTGAGAAAGGCAATGATAATGACACTCTACACTTAAGTACACTTTAGACAGGGTAGTTCTGAAGGGACTATGTGTGTCCGCTGAGTTTTTAGCGAGTTAACTAACATCCATCGTACCACGTCTTCAGTGGACGGCGCCTGGGGCGAGTGGGCAGCCTGGAGCCTGTGCGGCGCGGCGTGTGGCGGGAGTGACCGATCACGTGACCGTCGCTGTGACAAGCCCCCGCCTGGACCCTACGGCCAGCTGTGCAGCGGGCCGGAACAGGAAGTGGAGAGTTGCAACGACTTCCCTTGCCCCGGTAAGTGGTTTGTCAGCAGGTCTTTTTGAAATGCTACCAGATGTAGGTGTTTGTTTATTCCCCCCTCCCTCGTCTTTTGATACAATTTAAACGATATACGAGACGAGCTTCGACCCTTCCTGTCAGGACCAACCCGGATTGAGAGGGATACAACATACCAGCAGAAAGACTGAGATACTCGATAAAAAATTGTCTCCTTAAACAGAAATTGATCTTGGGTCTCCTGCGTGTGACAGTGAATCACTTTACCACTACACCATAGGCAAAAGTAGGTCTTTATGTGATTTTCACAGATTGGGGGGGAGGGGTTGGTGCGATTTGTGGTCTGCCCCTTCTGTTTCAATGCCCCCATCGTTCGAGTACTTTCGAACCTGTCCAAGGCGACCACCCTTTGGCAGCCCCAGTGTGTGAGTGATATGTGAGCTCAGGCTCCTAATAACATCACATGTGTGCCGGGCTTTCGTGATCTAAAGGTTACTGTGTTCGCTTCTTATTCAATAGGTCCCGAGTTAGAAACCTGACACCCACGGATAATCTACATTATTAAAATGTTCTATCTTCACCTCCTTTCCTTCTCTCTGATCATGTACTATCGCCTTCCTTTGTCTCCACTTTCTGCCCCCCACCATCACTCTCTTTTGCCCCCTCCTCTTGGCTCCTGGCTCTTTTTCCAGCCTTTCTACTGCTACTCCTTGGCTCTTTGTTACTGTTGTCGTTTAGCCACATCCTTGATCTTAGAGTAGATAAGATCTAACATCTAGCCTTCTTGGATAATCTCGGAGTTCATGTGTGAAAATGGCGCTTGTTAAAGATCCTTTGGGAGTCCAAAATCGATTAGACTAGGCGTCGAAATCAATTCCTGCCAAAAGTTTTTTAAATGAGTAATGTGTCCCGGGCACTCATATGACTTTATGCAGTAAATGTGCGAGCGCCGTAAAACACTTAGATCTACCACACAAACAATAACGCCAAGAGTGTGTCGGTGACACAGATTTTTAGCAAGTGGTCACTGAAAACATGATGGCCCTAGATCAACAACAGGGCACGGCACAACCGATGACGACCAACCAGCAATGGTGTTCTGGATTGTTTATGTATATTATGTTATTACGTATTATCTATGTGTTTTGTATGAACATGTATTAATGTATGTATAAGTGGATTTGTATATTATACTTCAGTGTACCAATGTAAAACAAGTTTCCCAAGGGCATCAGTAACGGGTTGGGTTTTTTTTTGTAGAAAATATGTAATTCATTTCCTCAGAGAAAAGTGTTCATCTAAGTCAGTGTCATTATGATTTGGCAAAAAATGTACCTGTCAATGTCCCCCTCTTCCTCTCCACTCTGTGACATCTATTGGTACTCACCTTGTGCTATTGTACTCGCAGTTGACGGTGGCGTCAGCACTTGGGGCTCCTGGTACTGCCATGTCACTTGCGGTAACGGTACAGCCGTTCGGCACAGGACATGTGACGACCCCAGCCCTGAACACGGCGGGAGACACTGCTCTGACCATCTGGTTGAGTTCAAGGAGTGCGACGGCCTCTCACCCTGTCCAGGTAAGGCTGGGGGGAGGGGTTGAGAAAACGCTTTATGCCAGGGGTCTCAAACTCACGATCCTTGGACCAGTCTTGTCCCCAGACTCTGTTTTTTTGTGGTCCCCATGTAATCTAGTTTGAGTCCCCTGCTTTGTGCTACCAGAAGCTCGCACGATCCAGCAAACAATATACATTAATTTTTTTCCTCTCCGTATTCGTAAGAGTGGACCTGAGCTCTCAACTCTTAAAATTTGATAAGTAAAACGCGCCTGTGGCACACAGTGTGACGTGGTATCGGTAGCCTAGTGGTTAGGCAACCGGACTCCTAATTGTGAAATTGCGGATTCGGGAATTTGAGCCTCAGCTCGGTCGACGTTGTGTCCTTGAGAAAGGCACTTTACACGAATTTCCCACTAGGCTCAGTCCTCTCGGAGATGGACGTTGAAATCGGATGTCCCGCCTCTTAAACAATTTAACAGTGTTGATAGGGGCGTTAAGCCTATACCATTATACCGTTTCATTTCACATAGTGTGACTGCGACCCACAAGTGTCCTCTCAGACGCAGCAAGACAAGTAACATCACTTGTTCCCTCAATTAGAAATATCAGTCAGAAGTAAAAGACAGTTTTGGTAGTTTTAATATGACGCTCGCAACTGCATAAGGTCATATGAGCGCGCGGAAAACACCAAACATTTTCAGTTGGTAGGAAATTTTGAATTTTGCCCGGGTGGCACCGAAGCCTACTCTTATCGAATTTGGACCACGAAGAGATATTTAACATGAACAACTTTCTCACGGGACCTCCGAGATTTTCCGCCCTTGTCCGAGAAGTCTAGGTTTAGATCTTTCCTTCCCCAAGATCAGGGATGTGGCTGAAAGACAGCAGTAAGAAGGAGCCAAGGAGTAGCAGTAGAAAGCCTTCAGAAAGAGTCAGGAGCCCAAAGGAGGGAACAGATAATGTGAGGGGGTGGGGCAGAAAGTAGAGAAGAAAGGAGACGACAGAACATTGCTAGAGAGCAGGAAAGGAGGGGAAAGGAGACAATTTTAGAGAAGAATTTTTTTTTTCGTCGCTACCCTGATTCGAACCCGGGACCTTTGAACGAGAGGCGAACACCTTAACTTTTAGGCCACGAGAGCCCCCTCCAGTCATTCTTACCATCGCCCATCCAACTTCTTCCATCTTAACTATCTTGTTAGGGGCTGTTCAAATATAAACTTACACCTGGAAAGGGGGAGGGGGGGGGGGGTCTTTTGCTCCTGTAAGAAAAGTGTAAGAAAGGGGTGGGGATCTTGAACCAATGTAATATTACACATTTGTGAGGTGAAAAAATAAGGGGAAAAAAGGGTGGCCTTGGTCAAGAAAGGCTGCATGGTGTGCAGAGGCCAAAAGGAAAAAAGAGCATGAAGTTGGTACAGGACCCATATTTGGATGACAGCTTAGCAGATGTCCCTGTTTTAAAAATTATGTTTGACATGATGATGAACACTGCCTTTGTTGATGATAACTAATTTCACTTTTTGTTTTAAGCATAATGATCAGTAATAATAGATGCGGTTGAATCTTGATAAAGTCAACTCTTGCTTACAGTCAACACCTCAGTGTGGTCCCGTTCCCTACCTTTTTTGTTTAAGTAATTGTGTTTCTGATACATGTACTGTCAAACGCTTGAGTGTTAACCTTGAGTAAAGTCAACAATTTCGGGCTAAATCTCATCCAAGATGAATTCATTTAAGAAGAGATGTATAGGTCCAATTACTTTGTTCACTCATTATCTCTTGTTTTCGTGACAACTTCAGAATTATACTCCCTGAAATTGAGCTAACATCTTGTTACCAGGAACTTTGTAATTTTGTAGCTGTCATCTTCAATTTCCAATGGCCAGTAGTGCAATGGATAAAGTCAACCTTGCTCAAAGTCCACACTTTTTTCGGTCCTGAATTCCGTTGTAATTTGTTTTATTTTTAATTAAGGCACAGTTGATATTGACATGAGTCTCAAATTTTTCCTTTTCAGTAAAAAAGAGTGAATGCAACATTTTGCTTGAATGATCTACTATGTTATTTTTTAGTTAATGTAAAACTTCATATTATTATGTACACACGTATGATATCTGTGTAGATCTATGTGTTCCGCGCAATTCAGGGATCTTATGATTGCGCTGCACGTTTTAATGATCGTACAATTGCGTGGCAATTTTAAGATTGCGTTGCGCGTTTTAACGATTATATAATTGTATCATTCTTGTGAGCTCTTCAGTTTCATACTAATTTTAATTGTAATTTTCATATTTTTGCACTTTTGAAAATATACGTGAATGTTCCTTGATGCGAGTAAAAGAATAAAGATGGAAGTGAATTAAATTACCGTTAAAGTGTGGAGCGGAATCTTAAGATTGCCGCGCAATTATACGATCGTTAAAACGCGCAATCTTGTGCCGATCTATAAATTGCGCGGAACATATGCATTCTTCAAGAATATTATGTAAAGCGCATGGAACAATAATTGTAACACGGATTTGTGCGATATAAATGTCAAATTATTAGTATTAAAAGCGAGCAATGTAATATTACTGGGAGAAAAGTGTAAGGGGGGGGGGGGTGCGGGTCAAAAAGTCCCCAAAAAGGTAAGATTATATTTGAACAGCCCCTTATAAGCATTCATTTGACCTTAAAGCATGCATCAGAATGCCTTTGAGTGATCATAATGCTGAGTATGTATCTAGCTTATCATTATTATTGTTTATATTACAGTTCAATTATATTGTTATGCGTGTGACTGTAGGCCTATATATTTGTGAGTGCAAGCATACTGCGTGTGTGTGTATGTATGTGTGTGTGTGTGTGTGTGTGTGTGTGTGTGTGTGTGTGTGTGTGTGTGTGTGTGTGCGCGCGCGCGTGTGTGCGTGTACGTGGTGAAACACCAAACCAATGTGCCAGGATTTTCTCCGAAGAGACTTTTTCATGCTAATAAGCATTTACGGTACTTTCAACACAATTAGGTCAAACTATCGATGACTGAATTTGAAGATGTAATATTTAACTTTGAAATAGTCCTTGTACTGTAAACTAATCCTTTAGCACAATTTTTAAAGCATATGAAATAGGTTAGATTAGATAATACTTTAATGTGCCAGAGGGAAATTTCTCTTGGCTGTACAAGGCTGTAATATATTACTCTCGATAAAACTCAATATGAAAAGAAAAGTAAAACTTGCAAAATGTACATATCACGTCAGATGCAAAATTCAAGCACAGACGTGCAGGAATTTAATTACAGGACCTTTTAAGTTAAATAGATACATAAGCGAAAAAATATGAAGAGCGTGTAAATAATAATATTTGTGAGGCATTGTTGTGAAATGAGGCATTCGTCAAAGTACATGTAATGAAATCCGAGAAATCAGCATTTTTCAGCTATTGGGAATTTTTTTTTTCGACTTTTTTTTTTTTTGGGGGGGGGGGGGGGCTCAACACCTTGCTCCATTCAAGAACAGTTTTATTTGTGAATTTTATGGAAAAACATTGATTATAGGCACATAGATTTAGCTATGGAAGTCACCAAACTTTGGCGCCATTTTCTCGCTAACTTTACTTCTAAAACCTGTCGACCCCTCCTCCTTCTATCGCAAATATCTTCGACTTCTTTTCAAAACGGATGAGTGTTTTTTTTTTCCATCAAAAAGCAAGACAAATGAACAAGCAGCTTTCAGATTATACCACTAACCCCAAATGCCCAGAAATTGACGAGCGCCTGATTCCACCACGCTGTGACACACACAGACGTCAACATAAGTTATGGACCACCTTGACAGAGAGCCCTGATTTTTTATTTTTAATCCGAAAAAAGACAGCAAGCAATGTTTCTAAAAATTTTGCTCTGAAAGTGTTAATGGGTTACCAATAAGTTCTGTAAAGCTTCCTTAGGTGACAAAACCACCACGTGCAGCACAGAAATCCCCTGGGAATTTAAAGAAAATTTGCTGTTTTTGTTTGATCGACTTGTGTGCGACACCACGGTCATTCCTCAGTTAAAATTTCTAGTGCACGTCATAAACGGACGTACGGTCTCGAACTGTGCTCACTTTGGTGGCATTATAAGCTGCCGTTTGCGCAAAATCTAGTATCGCATCATCATGCCACCAAGGCAAAAGCTGAGAGACTTTGATCGTGCCAGAGCTATGGCATTACTGCAAGAAGGAGTTGGAGCCTAAGAAGTTGCCAGAAGGCTTGCAGTGTCAAACTCTATCATTGTCCGCTTGAGGTAGCGCCATCAAGCCACTGAATCAGTCCAAGAACGCCCATGTGCAGGTAAACCCATGAAGACCACTCGGTGTGTTTGCAACCAGTGGTTCTCAACTTATGTTGAAGTATGTATGACGAACGTATAAATAATTTTGAGGCTGCGTGGTTGAATCAGGCTTTCGTCAATTTTGGGGCATATAGAGTTATTGATATCATCTTAAAGCTTGTTCACTTGTCTTTATTTGAATGAAAACAATATCCATTTATCATGAACACAAGTCGAGATATTTGCGAATGAAGGGGGTGGGGGTCACCTGTTTTCAGAGGTAAAATTAGTGAGAAAATGGTCGCCAAAGTTTAGTTATTTCCTTAGCTTAAGAGTCGGTGGTAACTGAACATTCACATTTTTTGTGCCTGTAATCCACGTTTTTCAGAACAAATCCACACAAATATGCGTTCTTTAATGGACATGAAAGGTGTTGAGCCAAAGAAAGAAAAATTTGATAAAAATTCACAAACGTGCGGAAAAATGCAAGTTTCTTCACTTTCATTATTTTGACGAGAGCCGGAATCCACCACGCTGCCTCACAATTGCTTTCCATGGTTTCACGATTTCAGTGAACGGCGGGGTGAGTGGCTGGGGTGTGTGGTCCCACTGTACCGCAGATTGTGGGACGGGCTCCAGGTCACGTAGCCGCTCTTGTAACAACCCGGCACCACAGCACGGGGGACAGCCGTGTGACCCCGATGACCTCTCTGAGGAAGAGCCGTGCAACACTGACCCCTGTCCAAGTGAGGCGGTTTTTGTTGTGTTTTTCCTTGCTGTTGTTGGTTTTGGTTATTTGGGTTTTTAGGGGTTTTTTGTTGGTTGTTTTTATGGGTTTTTTGTTTTTAGGTAATCGATTCATTAGCGGTTAATTAGATATTAATATGTTGAGATTTATGTGCTGATCCTAATATTAACTTTTTCTGCAAATGTATTAGTTGGTTGTTATAAGTTTATATTAATTCATTGGTCAGATGACAGATAAGCTGAGAATTTTTAAAAAGTATCAATTTATGTTTTATATTATTTTCTTTTTTTCTTTTTTTATTTATTAATGTATGCATTTAGATATTTATTTATTTATTCATTATTTATTTATTTGGATAACAAACTATTGGAGACTTAAAAAATCTAATGAGTTTCCCATTTAGCCAACAGTTAAATGAATAATTAAGCCAGTCAACTAATAATAGCATTCTATTGTTCACTAAACCGAAAATAATCAATTCAACTTGCTTTTTATTCTACGCATATTATGTGGAGGCATTTGTCTGTGTGTGTGTTTGTGCGCGCGCGCGCGCGGTGTGTGTGTGTGTGGGTGTGTGTGTGGGTGTGGGTGTATGTGTGTTTTTGTGTGTGCATGTGTGTCTTCCTGTATGAGTGAGGTATTTTTAATGTCATATATATTTACAAAGTTGTTTTTTTATGTGCTGTACTTTATTCGAGGGTTATTTTTTCCTTCAGTTCTTTGGGGGAGTAGAGTAGGGGAGTCCTTTACTCTTTATGCCTACTTAGAAAATAATGTTTCTAATTTGTATTCATAAAGACATGTTAAAGACACCACAGCAAATCCCAACATGAAAGACATTTTGTTTTCTCTGGAATTTTTGCCGAAATCTTACTCTAGACACTTAGTTGCTGAGATGTGAAGGAATGATATGATGTTGAATCTATTACATTAAGCATATTAAGTACAACTACATGGTAAGCCAGATGTTCATAGTTGTTCAAAATACCAGCTCCTACCCTCCCCCCCTTTCCCCCACCCCTACAAAGATGTATTTCCTTGTCAAACTAAGACAGTAAATTATTGCAGGTTTTTTTTTCAAACCTACTCATATCAAACTGTCTTTTGATAAAAAAAAAAAAAGGGCAGGGCTCTTTTCTTTTAATTTGAATTTGTTTCCCAAATGGATATGTCAAGAAGATATTATAGTATTATAGGCTATTAATTCATTGACCTCTTTTGTCTGGTACGGTAGCCTGCCCCAGGTTAGCGCGTCGTGTGTCTCATCAAAGTGTGACGTGCGAAACAAACAGTACGACAAACATGCAGGTCTGCACGGTGGTCTGCCCTCAAGGCTACATGATCAGGGATCGAAACTTCACCTGTGGTCCCCTCACGGGCTACGAGTGGTCCCACAAGACGCCAGGAAATCCAAACGCCCTTCTTCCAGACTGCACAGGTTGGCTACAGATAAATAAGATATTGTGGTTGTCTTTTTGTGTGTTGTTGTTTTTTTACCTCAGATTACGAGTTAGGATGAATCATTGTGCAGTGAATGTTAATTTAAACCTTATGTTCTCGTGAAGCGCCTATAGAGCCACCAAGCACGGAGTGGGCGCTAAATAACATATTGTGAGGCAGCGTGGTGGAATCAGGCTCTCGTCAATTTTTGGGCATGTAGAGTTATTGGTATCATCTTAAAGCCTGTTCACTTATATTTATTTGGATGGGAAAAAATATCCATTTATCTTGAACACAAGTCGAGATATTTGCGAAAGAAGGAGGTGGGGGTCACTTGTTTTCAGAGGTAAAATTAGTGAGAAAATGGCCGCCAAAGATTAGATATTTCCTTAGCTTAAGAGTCGGTGGTAACTGAAAATGTACATTTTTTATTCCTTTATTCAACGTTTTTCGGAAAAATCCATACAGAAATGAGTTCTTTAATGGGCACGAAATATGTTGAGCCAAAAAACAAAAATTTGATAAAAATTCACAAAGCTGCGGAAAAATGCAAGTTTCGTCACTTTGATTATTTTGACGAGAGCCTGATTCCACCACGCTTCCTCACATATATTATATTAGTATTAGTACATGCATTAGTATTATTAATAGTATTAGTATTAATGGTTGTATTAGTATTAGTAGTTATAATTATTAGTATTGGTATTAGTATTAATATGAGTATTGTTGTTGTTGTTGTTGTTGTTGTTGGAGTCCTGTCTGTGGCCCGGGTTGAGACGTGCATTATTAATTTCAGTAGATTATTTACGTCGCCTGTACATCTTTTAGCTTGGAGTCAGTCATCGTTACAGATCGCATCTATCTTCATATTATTCTCAGTTGCTCAAGTGACGACCACTAAGACAACGACAGTGTCCGGGAAAATGGACGATGTAGTAGACCCTACTGCAGTCAGGAACGGCATCCAGGCCAACGTGGACACCACTCTGAACTGTACAGGGATCTGTAGCGCGGACGTGGCCTATAGCACCAGCACTACAAGCGGCATCGGGAAGCGCTCTACAGGTCTGACCATCCGCTACCTCAGAATGACAAAGTTCTATTTGACATTTTTTACCCTTTTGAGTTACTAAAATCATGTGGGTGGTGGGCTGGAGCTCTGTTGTGGTTTGCTCATTCTTTCTTTTAAGAAAAAACAACTATCGTCCTTCCCTCTCCTCCTCCTTTTTTGTGTTTGTTACTCTCTTGTAACACCTCTAAGCTTCGGCACTTGTATGAGCTTATTTTGTTGCGAGTGCCGCAAAATTTTACTAACACTAGAACTGAGATCATGAGGTCAGAAATCCAATGTTCTATCTGCCCTATCAAAATCGTAAGATTATTCGGGAGTCGTTGTCGAGATATTCAAAGAAATGTATTCGAAAAACCTTGACCTGATGTGAAACTCAAAATCTTTTACTTTTACATCAAATTTCTCAAAACTAGGTGCTGAGCAGATAGAGCTTTGTCATTCTGGGGTAGCGAATTATTAAAGAGGAATTTTCAACGACATAGGGATGTAAAATCAGGCTCTTGTTAAAAATGTTTCTCTTTATCGCCGCAAAACTTTTTACGCCCATTTAAAAACACATCTCAGTGTGTATTGTACCTACTGAAAAATGTTTATCAAATAATTTTTAAAAATTAAAAATGTTAATTTGCAGTTCCCAAGGACGCTCAAATTTGAAAATCACTTAATTTTGTGATCATTTTCTCGTTAGTTATATCTCTGATACCAAGCGACCCCACCACCATTAATTGCAAATATCTTCTATTCTATTCAAGATATATGGGGATATTATTTTTTTCGTCAAAAGCGAGACTAATAACAAGCTTTAGGGTGGTACCGATAACTCCATATGACCCAGAATTGACGAGCACTTTATTCCACCACGTCGTGACACATAAGAGACACACAATAATTAACGATGATAAATAATGATAATTGCATGTTAAAAAAAGCGAAATCCATGCTCCACAGCATGTTCTATAAGCCTTACAACTGTTATTACTTTAGTAGACCCCAGATCACCCAGACACATTCTTACCTTCCCAGGAAGCATACATCTATCGTCCTGATCTCTCCAACTCCTTTGCTTGTGTTTATTTGTAAAACGAATACATCAGAATCAAGATAAATGAACAGCAGTAGCTCCATATGCCCAATAATTGGCGAGTGACAAACTTCGATGTACCCTGAACAACTGGCTAAGGCACATATTATACATGTAATATATCTGCGAATAAAATAACTTCCGGACATTAATGATTCACAATTACCCTGTCTTTTGACGTTTTGACTGCTGTCCCATTTTCAGGACAGACATTGTTCACGATTGAAGTGACCGTCCAGTCGCCAGACCCAAGCCTGAACATAGCGACTGCTTCGAGTGAGTATACGTATAACTGGAGTAGTTGATTAAAGCCGATGAAGATTTTTAGAGAACATGTTTTGTAATTAACTGTAAATATTTTACTGCCATATCAATGAAATTTAAATATTAAAAAAACACGCAACAACAACAACAACAACAGAAAACCGCATAATAACTGCATAGCCAAGCACGCTGTTAGTAATTAGTAATTACATTGCTATTACGAACAGGTCAAAAATGTTGATTGTATCTGAACAAACACTCAAGATTTAATACCTAGCCTTCACGGAGAAGGACACAAAATCTCGGAGGTTCCGTGTACACGCTGCGCATGTTTAAGATCCCTTGGTGGTCCAAAATCGGTAAGAGTAGGCTTCGGCCGCTACCCGGGTAAAATTCAAAATAAATTCTTACCAAACTGAAAATATATGACCTCACACAGTTGCGACTGTCGTAAAACACTTATCTAAAAAATAGAAAAAACAAAGAACGCTCACTCCATTACTTTGGGACTTTTTGGACAACATGTACGGCTGTTATACGAATCATAATTTGACTTGGTCATTGTTTTATATTTATTTACATATATAGTAAGAATATTAAAAAGTAATAATTTAAAGTAATAATTTAAAGTTTATTTTTTATAAGCGGAAAAGGTACGGTCGGGTGAGAGCATCTTTTATCAATGATAATTTAATACTTCTTAAATTTCAAATCCTTTATGAAGTTGAAATATAGGTATACTTTGTGTTCTTGTCTGTAAAGGTGTAATATTGCGTATTTAGTATCCTTTGTATGTACAATGTGTGTATCAATAATAATAATATGTATTTTACTCGTAAAAGCGTGTGATTGCCATTGTAACCTAACTTTCCGTACAAGGATTTTTTTTTAAGTGTAATGTTTTTTAATGTTTTGTTGTTTCTTTTTTAATCTATACTTTCAGCGGCCCAGCTCCAGAGCGAAATGGCCGCCATTATCCTGTACGAGGACACATTTCAAACCTTGATCAACACTACCGTGGGGATTTTCAATGTCACGGTGAACGGACAGCAGTACAGGGTCGATGTGGATACCTTGACGGCTGGGGTGGATCTCTCCTGTCCAGATGGAACAGAATTGCTAAATCACTTTTGCGGTAAACGCACGCTTCTCTTGCTATAATTTACAGTGTCGGTATCGCTACCTTAGAATTACAGCGTTTTAAGTTCTATCTGCTCAATACATGCACCTACTTTTGAGATATTTGATGTAAAACATTTTGAGATTCACAACATGTTAAGCTTTCTCGAATGCAATTCTTTGGATACGATGATGATGACTCCGAATAATCTCACCATTTTGTTAGAGCCGATAGATCATAATTAAATTTTTTTAGGGTAAAAAATGTAAGACAGAACTTTGTAATTCTGAAGTAGCGGTATATTAGTATTTTAGTGCTTATAAAATGGCAGCTTGCCATGTGGGCTTCCCAGGAAGTTGAGATTGTTTGAGAATGATATATGCAGGATTGCTGGGATAATGGTATAGATTGTGAAGCGAATAGAGCTCGCTGTTGGGCGGGAATTTACGGTATGCAAATGCTATAAATTATTTATTTGAGGTTTTAAATTGAGTGCATTTATTATTTATAATAGTGTGTCCGTCAATTTCTACGATGACCAATGCATCTGCAGGAAGTAGAATTTTTTTTAGCGAAATAGAAAAAATGAAGGGCAAAATGACATGAAGCATGAGGTATACATACATATATACGGCTAATGAGACCAATTCTGGCGCAGAAGAGTTTCCCACATATAGATCTAGAGCATTTAAAAGCGCCACTTCTACTCGTGGCTGTGTGCAGCTTCCGGGCTTCTTGGCTTCAGAATTTCTAAACCTTCAAATCGTATGGGTATTTTCCCACTGTGACTGCTGATCTCCATGTGTGTCTGTCAGGAGCTCTTAGTTAAAATAGGCTCTCCCATGTCGAGAGATGACTGCTGAAGTTGTTCAGAGACATTTTTCGGTTTGAGTACAGGGAGTAATATTGGCTCATAACAACCCATTAGTGATGGATTAAAGCAAGACAGAATAACAGAAAAAAGGGGAAAAGTAGAGAAAGACCTACCAGTGGCATCTTCCAACTACCTACTCTTTAGTTGTAGTTGCTGCTACTGCTGCTGCTACTGCTGCTGCTACTGCTGCTGCTACTGCTGTTGCTACTGCTACTGCTGCTGCTGCTGCTCCTGCCACTGCTGCTGCTGATGCTACTGCTCCTTTGTTGTTCATGTTGGTTTTTATCGTGCAATGAGGAACAATGTAGATCATTAATTCGAATAAGGAGAGCATGGTGCCAATACCTCTGTACATTGGGCTGAGAAGGACGAAGAAGCTGGATCAAACCTTACTTCGATCTGACACAGAAAGAAAGAGGAGAGTGGTTGGCGAGTGCTCTGGTGTGGTTTGTTCCTTCTTCTTTATCAAACAAAATGTAACGTCGTCATCTCCCCTACTTCTTCTTTGTCTTTCTGACTCTCATCCTTCTGCCCGATGAGACCGGATTTTTAAGTTAGACGAGTTCGAGGTAGGTAGGGAGAGAGAGAGTGAGAGAGAGAGAGAGAGATTGAAAGAGAGGGAAAGAGAGAGAGAGAGTGTGTGTGTGAGAGAGAGAAGGAGAGGGAGAGAGAGAGTAAGAAATAGAGACACACAGAGAGAGAGAGAGAGAGTTAGAGAGAGAAAGAGAGTGAGAGAGAAATAGAGAGAGAGAGAAAGAAAGAGAGAGAGAGAGAGAGAGAGAGAATGTGTGTGTGAGAGAGATAGATAGATAGATAGATAGAGAGAGAGAGAGAAGGAGAGAGAGAGAGAGAGAGAGAGAGAGAGAGAGAGAGAGAGAGAGAGAGAGAGAGAGACGGGTTTCGCTTTACTTTAGTCTTTACAACCACTATAACAACATCTTCACCTCAACCGTCAACAGTTGACTGCGACAGTGGCACGTATTCTGTGAACAACTCCTGCGAGGTGTGTGATATAGGACAGTACCAGGAGCTCACTCGTCAGTCAGAATGTCTGGCATGCCCTTCGGGTGAGTATACTCGGGAAATGAAAGGTAATGTCGTCGGTGTTTAAAGCAATCCCCTTACGAGTAAGTCTGTTTGGCTAATTTTTACTTCAGAGACCAAAAAAAAATTATTTTTGTTGTGTTGTTCCTATCAGGAATCATGAAATGCAAGAAAATTGAAAGCCTTGACCGTAGCATTATAGCGCATTTTGGTGGTGTTAAACGGTGGGTCGTTTATAGAGCTGTGACAGGGTGTCAAAATCGAATTTTCTCAGAATTTGGACTTAGAGGGATTGCTTCCGACGACGACGATGTGGACTGTGTTTTGCTCTAATCTTGTTGTAACTAGTGGGGGGGGGGGGGGGGGGGGGGCTTTTGTTTGGTTTCGTTTTTACTTTTTGCTTTTTACTTTTGTTTTAAGCCAAAAAAAACTTGTTGAATTCGATGATGAAAGAAGACACTTTGAATTAGCCCACAATAAGTTTATTGACTCAATTTATAGTGTATGCTGACACAGGACTTTTACTGGAAATCTGTTGATAGACCCTGGCAGCAGTTTTAGAACAACAACAACCAGAAAAAAAACACCAAAAACAAGAGTTGATCCGTTTCTTTCAGTTATACGGTTTGAGCATAACACCATTAAAAGTGATTGATGCGTGACAATGTCGACTGTCGGAAAGTTTGGGTTTTTGTTGGTGTTGGATTGTGTGTTTGTAGGTGATTAGTTGGTGTTTGTTTTTATGCATTTAGCTAGTGTTATGTGTCTTAAGCTATTGCAGTAATTGGTTTAGATTACAGGTTCATTTTTTAGGAGAAAGATGAGTTTGAGTTTTCTGGGTTCTTATTGATAAAGGGGAGATAGTTATTAGGAGAGGGGATGTGACTAGTATGAGAGGGAGAGGGAGAGGGAGAGAGAGAGAGAGAGAGAGAGAGAGAGAGAGAGAGAGAGAGAGAGAGAGAAAGAAAAGCAGAGAGAGGAGCAGAGAGACAGACAGACAAACAGACAGACAGACTAACAGAGATGGGGGGGGGGGGAACAGCTTGTTTTCGAAAGAAGAAGATCAAGTTAAGAATGTGGGCATATTTAGTGGGTTTAAATCAAAATCAGCGGAAATCGAGCAATCGCCTGGTTCCTTGCGTGTCTGCTGTTGCCTGAACATTCAACGTCAACAGAAAAAAGCAGACGTTGAATGTCTTGGCAACAACAGCAACGCGCGTAGAAGATAGATGGCGCGACATCTCAGATGTTGAGATAAACCAGACTATTTTGAAGGGGAGACAATGCTCCGATGGCACTGTGGTTTTTGGTAAACACTGACTTATACTTCAGAAAAAGCAAAGAATTGAAAAAAATATGCCCGGTGGTTGGGGAAAAAAGGCCAGTTTTCTATTTCTTTTTACATTGGTGCTGTGGCCACTAATTTAAGCACCGAAATGTTGTTATAACATGACTTAGATTTTAGAATACTTAGTCAAAAGAAAAGAGTAAAGACTCAAAAAGTCTAGGCTTTATACACGATCAAAAAGTGGTACCTTTTATTTGCTCGCCAGTATGCAATGAGTCTATAAACGTGGGAATGGTATTACACGTGCGTTTTATTTATAATAGCAACTATCAAGTCATATGATTCTGAGACAAGGACGAATCGGTTGTCATTCTGACATTCTATTTGGCATGAGTAATACTGGCAGATTTGAAACCTTAAAAAGCACGAGGCTTATTCAGCCCAGGCAAGGTTATTAAAAATTGTGTGTTTCCTTAAAATAGTGTCTTATGACTACGAAAACAATTTTATGAAAGTTCAATTTGCGATGTTCCTAGGCTTCGAAGTTTCCATGGATTTCTAGGGACCGTTCACGGAGAATATAATTACGATCCGCCTTTGTCAAATTCAATATCCTTGCAATTTTTTAAACAAAATTATCTTGCAAATTAGAAAGATCACATTAAAACTCCGCCTTGTAACCTCCCTTTTTCACTACGCACTCAAATCCTTCCCATCTGCCTCCATCGTCCCTTTTTCAGGAAGAAAAACAAGTAAACAAAGGTAATTTCTTTTTTCAGGCACCACAACCCTGTGGTATGGGTCCAAATCCTCTACAGACTGCACCGGAAGTCAAGGGAGTTCTCCATCCCCGGCAAAATCAGACGACCAACCCATCTGTAAGGACCCTACTCAACTTTTCACATTTTACTCGTATTCCATCGTCATGAGCTCTCTGTCTAGCCTACTTTTTGTTGTAAACCATATGTGTTAAAAAATCTTACATTGAATTCAGCCATGGCGTACGTCAACTACAACTCGCTACCTCGGAATTAGGACTACAAATTTCTATCCGACATATTTGGCTGTTTTGAGTTACTAAGACCATGAGGTCAGAAACCAAAAGTCCTATCTACTCTACCAAAATCGTAAGATAATTCGAAGTCGTTGTTTTGATAATCAAAAAATTGCTTTAAAAAAAAACTTGAAATGTTGTGAAACTCATATTTTTTCACGTCCAATTTCTCAAAACTTGATACTGAGTAGATAGAACTTTGTAATTCTGAGGTAACGAACTGCTGTGATTATTAGAGTTACAAAAATGAAGAGATCATCTTTCTCTCGTCGACTTGTACCGAAGAGGACACGTCAATGAACATTAAGTGTTGTTCTCAACTCCTGCCCATACACTGTATTATGAACTGACTTGACACATGGGTTTAATCAGTATTTCAGCTACAGATCTAGTTGTTTACTTATTAACTATTTCAGTTTAAGGGGGAAGGGGGAGGGGGGCTTTTTCAGATGATATTTAGCCATCCTCGAAAACTCTTCAAGCAACCCAGGTTAAAAAATGACCCGTTGGAGATTCGAAATAGGGTAGCCTGTGATATAGTTACTTTATTCTGCAGAATAGTGCGTCCTTTGCTTACCAACTTCATCTTCTGCCTTTTTTTCAGGGATCTGGGCATTGATTGGTGTCACAGCATTGGTCGCTCTCCTTGTCACCTTGACGCTGTTCTTATGCGTTGTAAAGAAGTAAGTCCGTCTATTTGTATAAGGCGCTCGTCAAGTTTTGGGCGTCAAGCTTTGGGCATATAGAGCTATTAGTAAAAATCCTAAGGCCTGTTTGTTTGCCTTGCTTTTGATGGAAAAATATTTTTCATCTATCTTTATTAGAAGTCGAGATATCTGCGACTGAAGCAGGTGGGGTTGCTCTGTTTCAGGGGTGAAATCAGCTAGAAAATAGCGCCAAAGTTTGGTGACTCCCGCAGCTTGAGAGTCCTTGTACACTGAAAATTTACAACTTTTTTTGTGTCTTTAATCAAACATTTTCAGTGAGCATTCACACCCTAAATATGTCTTAAATGGACATAACAGCTGTTGGGCCAAAACAAATATTATGAAAAATCGAAAAACTATTGCGCAACGACTTTTAAAAATCACACCAGTTTCTTCAATTTCACTATTTTGACGGGCGCGTGATGTCACCACAATGCATCACATTTATCTTTAATTTCCTTCACGAACCGATCAACACAATGTAGACCATTAAAGAGGCGGTATATGTCGGCCCTGTCAGTCGTGATCAATGTGAGTTGAATGTCATGCAGCCCACGGGAGACGGGGCTGGCTACTCCACGAGATAAATTCTCCACACGGGAATCGAAATTGCGCCTTCTACGTGCTATGGCGAATAGCCTAGATAAGATAAGATAAGATAAGATAAGATAAGATAAGATAAGATAAGATGCATCTGTATTGTTCAGTTCCCGGCACACTGGTTTTTGTGTTTCACCACGTACACACATATACGCACACACTCACGCACACACACACACACACACACACACACACATACACACACACGCAGGTTTACAGTCACTTGCAAAATATAAATGAACTGTAATACATGTAGGCTATAAACAATAACAATCTTAAGTTACATACTCAGTATTCTGACTGTAACTCAATGTTATTCTGGTGCACGCTCTAAGAGTCATATATATGAATACTTGTAACAAGATGGTTAAGATGGAAGAATTTTGATGGCTGATGGTAAAAATGACCTTCTGTATCTTTCTTTGTTGCCGATCAGAAGCCTAGGTCTTTTACTTCTCACTGATGTTTTTATTTGAGGGAACAAGGGGTATTTATTGCCCAAAGGGGTGGAATTACTGTTTTCAGTGCAAGCTGTAATGTATAATTTATCTAATATATCATAGAGCTCGCTGCGTTGAGTACGTGATTGCAGTTAGCCATGGGTCGGTTTAAGAATAATTACTGCCTACAAAAACAAAAAGATGAGAAAAGCAACGCTAAGTGAAACAAAACTAGTGAATCCCACAGTGGCAGAGGGCTCTCGTGGTCAATGGGGTACGGTGTTCGCTTCTCATTCAATAGATCTGGGGTTCGAAATCTAAAAGCAACGGAAAATTTTCTGCACTAAAAGTTTCTATAATCTCCTTTCCTGCTCTTTAATCATGCTCTGTCATCTGCTTTCATCTCCACATTCTGTCCCCCCCCCCCCCC
>NW_004797909.1:152175-214630 GCF_000002075.1 Aplysia californica | reverse complement strand
GGGGGGGGCATATAGAGTTATCAATACCCTCTAAAATCTTGATATTTGTCTTTATTGAATAGAAGTAGATCTAGAGCTATTTCGGATTAAAGAGGTGAGGTTCGCCTGGTGTCAGAGGAAAATTAGCGCCAAAGTTAAGTGATTTCCAAAGATTGAGCCCTTTGATCAACGTTTTTCATTAAAATCCACACAGAAATTTGTTTATATTATGGACATAACATGCGCTGAGCCAAGAAAAAAAATCGATAAAAATGCCTAACGAGTGGGAAAATGCCGATTTCTTCGATTTCATTATTTTGACTAGCACCTGATATCACCAAGGTGCCTCACAAGTATATATCCGAACAGACAGACGGTGAAAATCAATGACATTATTGGGACCTACCTTTATTCCCATGCCACACAAGACGAGAAAAAAAGCAATGTTCTTTCCCCAGTTTCTACGACTTAAAATATAAATATCTCGCAACATTACCAACAAAAATTGCTAGAATGCAGGTGTACAAACTTAAACAATCTCTCTCTCTCTCTCTCTCTCTCTCTCTCTCTCTCTCTTAGTTATCATTCTCTCTCTCTCTCTCTCTCTCTCTCTCTCTCTCTCTCTCTCTCTCTCTCTCTCTCACACTAATATATCTTCTTGTGTATGTATCTACATGTATCTTTCTACGACAACATGGGCAGACTTTGTATAGTCATGAAACATGAGGGTTCTTTAGTTTGGTAAAATTGTAAGGCCTCTATTTTCAACGCTGTACATTTATTGAAGAGACGGGACTTACGGTTTGAAGTAAATCTCCAGAATGGCAGAGGGCCCTGTAAACTCCCCAAACTAAGCAAGTTCAAAAACGCCTTTTTTAAATATTCGAACCACGGTCACTCGCAACGTAGCCCAGCGTGTTACCAACTGAGCTGACAGAGAGCCTAGGGTGGGTGGGGCTTCTTTTGATAAGAAATTTCGGTGGCCGTTCTGTTTTAGATAAAACAAAAGCCTATACTTTTTTCATCTTATTTGAAATCGATGCTACCCAGCCCCAAGAAGACAGAGCACTTTTGTTTTCGAGGAAACGAATCTTGAACTTGCTTCACTGAAAAAACCTGGTTCGTATTATAGTCCAATTTAGTTGATAAAATACATTAGACAAATCGAATAAGATGCTTCCCCACTTAAGATCGAATGTATCGTTTAAAGCACATGTCAGACAAAAAATCAAGCAAAATTCAAAGTTCAATCTTTTGGTCTCAAAATGAGTAAGAAGTATGTGTGTAAATGTGCTTTGTTGTTCTTGTTAAAAGTTGTTATGTATCTTACGTAATCCATATTCAAAACATAATCTTAACGCGTTTCTGTATTTTCACCAGTGTATCGAATCAATATATCCACACTCCACACGATGCAAAATTACCCTTGCTTATAAGTAGATTTAATCTACCAATGCGGCATCAACACAGCCCTTGGTGCTAAACCTGTTTTTACATTTAAATTGTAACGACCGATTCACCTCGTTCCAAATTCAGACTATTCGTTATTCTTAAAGTCCTTCTGCGTATTACATAATATACATTCAAAAAGTTATTTGTTGCGTACGGACCCATTATTGGAGCTGTCATATTGTCATCACAATAAAAAATGCAGGGGCTTCGAGTTCTTCACTTTGAAGATTAGCTGATTCTTGTTTGTCTTTGGCCTGGTCAGAGCGCTTAGCGCTGTGGAAAGATAATATTATATTATTATTATTATTATTACTATTATTATTATTATTATTAGTTCGAAGTTCGCACATGTTGAGGGTTGAAAATTGGTGCTGGGGAAATAAAAAAGTAGATCAACATGTATTTGGAAGACCGAAAGTGTAATGACAGGAGATCGTGGTAGAGGATGAATTTCAGTACATTTGTACATAGAGTGCCCCAGATTTCAGACAGAAGGAAAGTTGTCCGGAAAAAATATAAACGAGACCTTCAGAGCATGAATTTGTAAAGATATTAAAATGTTTCAATAATGTTGCAGAAAGATTTTATTGTAGTATTTTGAAAAGGAATTACGAAAAGAATCCCGGAAACATGTGCAGCCTGCTGTCTTTTATGATTTTGTGGTGTAAAATGTATTCTATAGTATGCACGAAGAATAAAAATTATAATAATATATCAACTAGTTTTTGTTCAACTTCAGCTTGA
This sequence comes from Aplysia californica, assembly GCF_000002075.1. Classification (NCBI taxonomy): domain Eukaryota; kingdom Metazoa; phylum Mollusca; class Gastropoda; order Aplysiida; family Aplysiidae; genus Aplysia; species Aplysia californica. Next base: position 212,455 of record NW_004797909.1, on the reverse strand, counting down.
TCAAGATGACGTGTATTTCCAATGAATATTGACTTGACAAAGTGCTACAGATGTGGGGAAACACTGCGCGCGTTTGAATAAAACTCATCATAAAAAAGCTTTTGAGCTCCGTCTTGGGTATCAGTTTTTTAAATGTTGGTTGTTTGTTGTTGTTGTTGTTTGTTGGTTGTTGTTGTTTTTTTTTTTGGGGGGGGTGGGGGGGGGATTGTATGTGTTTGTACATCCTTTCATTTGGTGACATGTCTAACCAAGATAAATATCCAAATTTAAAGAGCTTAAATCGCATCTATTTCTGATCAGATTTAATTGGCAATAATCGGCATTCTCACTACATAAATAATAATACGTTTTTATTGTATGTTTCTGTTATTAACGTTTTCTTTCTTTTTATATTTTCTTTTTTTTATCAGGGAACAATGAATTAAATTAGTATTTAGGAAACATCTAGCTCTCACTGGCAAAATTGAAGGCAAACACCCAGAGCAACCAATTTAGGGAACCTAAACAAATAGGTAACGAGGAAACATCAGGGAAACGTAGCTTTTTTTAAGTGCACATCCGAGCAAAGGAATGAATGGAGGTCCATGAGCATCGATGTCTGCCTCAGATCTGACATTGGATGATGATGTTTTGTAACAACTGGTGGTGTGTCGTAATCAGTATGCATGTGCTGCTTGTGTTCTTTTGGAAACATTTGGATCGTTTTAAAAGGAGATCATTAGTTTGTGCCAGTAAAGACTGGGGTGCATCTACACTGTTCCGACTAGGACGTTTTTTTACTTGTTATTGTACTTCTAATTAGAATGTCTTATAAATTTGGAAGAGTGTATCTCTATGTATGTGCGTGAGATTGTGTGTGTACAGTATGTGTGTGTGAATGTGAGTGTACACGTGTGTATGTGTGTGTGAATATGTGTGAATATGTGTGTGTGTGTGTATGTGCGTGTGTGTGCGCGTAAGTATGAGTGTGCGTGTGTGTTTGCATATGTGTGTCTTCGTGTGCGTGTGTGAGTGTGTATGTGCGTAATGTGCGTGTGCGTGTACGTGGGCGTGTGTGTGTGTGTGTGTGTGTGTGTGTGTGTGTGTGTGTGTGTGTGTGTGTGTGTGTGCGCGTTCCCCGAGCCTAAACTCTGCGGCAGCGTTACTGTATCGCCATCACGACATACCACTGTTTGTTGGGTTTTACTTTTGTTCATATTTTGGGAGGGTGGGTTTCTTTGGGGGTGGAGGATTGTTGTTGTTGTAACTGTTACTGGTGGTGGTGGTGGTGGAGTTGTTGTTGTTGTTGTCGCCATTGTTACTGTTGTTGTTGTTGCTGCTGATGCTGCGTGCACGCCGGTAGTGCCACAAACGAATAGGGATAAGAAAGACAGACAAGAATGGAACGTTGTAAGTGTGCGGTATTCAGATTCCAAATGAATCTTGTTAATAAAATGTGTATTGTGGGTTATGATTTTTTTAAAGGCCGTTCTGCTTTTATGCTACCGGTACTCAAATTGTCATGTTTTTTTAAACGAAAAATGTTACGCCCGTATTAATGCACCAGGGATGGGTAGGTTGCAATTTTTTGCAATTTTTAGGCAGTTTACCTTGCAATTTTCCTATTTCAAAAATGCAATTTTCCGCGTGGCCAGTCTTATGTTGTCCATAGATGTTATTCTTTGCCATCTCCAGTACACCAAGCCAAATAGAAATATTTGTGTAAAATAAACTTCCCACAGACACAACATTGGACAACAAAACCCGCAATCTCACAATTACGGGTCCTGTAGCCCAACCACTAGGCTACCGACGCCACTATATCTCCTTGCTTTCAATGGCATTTTTTAAAATTCAGAGAACAAAGGAAGCTTATCTTTATTTTTGTTGGTATCCAAAACCGTAGTTGCGCATGAGATATAAAGGTGAAAAAGGTCACAACTAGAAGAATATTGTACCGCTATCAATTGCGAGCCAGGTAAAACCTCTACCAAAAGAAACAAAAAGAATGTTTCCAATTATGAAGTCATATGAAACATGGCGACTCTCCTCTCTGAGAAATGGTAAAGGAAGAGGTTTCTTGAGTCATTTAATTCTTGCTAGTAGCCTACTAGTAAAAGGAAATAACCTTACAGAACCTCTCAGCGCACTCTGCTATTTAAGGGGGGGGGGGGGGGGGTAATAACATGTAGTAAACAGATGTCGTAGGCTGAACGAATCTGGACGCAAAGCCACGTTCAGAGCGTGCTCAAATTTTGAATGTCGACATTTAAGGAACTAGGCAGGGTGCTAATTCATGAAGACAAGCGGCAAAATATTTGGAAAACTGCTAATGGATTTTGACCTTTTGGCGTCAGTTTTTAGGAAATTGTTGGCGAGTATGTGGGGTACCGTGAAGGTTTGGCTCTGTGGGAACCCTCGCTATATACATATATAAATAGATAGATAGATAGATAGATAGATAGATAGATAGATAGATAGATAGATAGATAGATAGATGGAAGATAGATAGATAGATAGATAGATAGATAGATAGATAGAACATTTTTCTGTCGCCACCCGGATTTGAACCCGGGACCTTTAAAAGAGAAGCGAACATCTTAACCTCTAGGCCACGAGAGCCCCCATATATATCGTTACTTTACTTTGTGTATCCCTTATTCTAGATAAACCTTGGGGTACCAAGAATGGTTGAGCAACCACATTTCTCCATTCCTGTCTATTTTCAGCCTTTCGAAGGGCTTCACCTAAAGTTATTATTCACTTAAAAAGACACACACACACGCACACACACATAATCACACAAACAAACACCATCAAGCACAAAGATACACAGCTATGAACGCACTCAACCAGCCACACAATATACGTGCGCACGTACAGAGGCTTACAAACCGACCCACTCACTCACTCATCCACACACTACAAACTGACCCACTCACTCACTCATCCAGACACTACAAACCGACCCACTCACTCACTCATCCACACACTACAAACTGACCCACTCACTCAATCATTCATCCAGACACTGCAAACCGACCCACTCACTCACTCATCCACATACTACAAACTGACCCACCCACTCATCCAGCCACACACTACAAACCGACCCACTCACTTACCAATCCACAGGCTACACTACAAATCGACCCACTCATCCATTCACACCGCTACACTACTAACCGACCCACTCACTCATCCACACACTACAAAGTTAAACCAACCCACCCACTCACTCACTCACTCATCCATACAATATAATCCGACCCACTCATTCAGGCACGCGTAATGTGTCATGCGCAGGCCTGCCCCATGGCCCAAACCCCTGTTCGTGGGTACATTGTACTTGTGGCAAGGGAAACTACCTATGAATAAATACAGCTGGATTAGTCCACAAATGCTTACTGCCTTTGCATTTTTGATTTAACTGTGATCAGATATATCAGGACTTTTTCTTTGGTCTCACCATCCCTGTTATACGTGGTTTCCACTGTATAGTCTTTGTGCTTTCCGATAAATCGCTCCTAAACCTGGCACCATTGATGTTCTTGATGTTCCTACTTTCAACACTGTTAGTGTTAGGTTACATAGGTTTAAGAGTGTGACCTTTGAATTTAATGTCCATCTTTGATAGGACCGAGTCAAATTTGTTGAGAGCCTTGAAAACTCCCCAAAAATGACTTACTTTCAAAAACAAAGGCTGTCCATTCCATAGTCTAGCATGATATCAGCTGAGCAAAAGATACACCCAGTATATGAGAAAACAGTGAAGAAATTATTGAGACCCTGAGCGGGTCTAGGGACAAAATTAACCCGCTATAACTTTAATATAAAAATATTAGAATGTTTGCAGATTAAGCCATAAAATGAGACTGGACTCTTGTGTCAGTTTAATGCACCATTAGACCAAAAGAAACCAACCAGAAAGTGAAACACTTGGTCTCCCAAAGAAAAACAATTTTCACGAACAACGACACAAAACAAACTACACAGCAACTACACTCGTCACTTAAAACACAACAAAAACAAGTTCACCTTTAAAATATAAAAATAGGCTATAAATTATTTATTAATCACCTATGGCAATCAAGAACCTTGTCTATGTTCAAAATCAGCTCTCTAGGCTCGGAAGTCAACTGAGGCAGGACGGCCTTGAACTCTGACTGTTCCAGCATGTTGTGCACAATGACCTTAATCCGCCGAAGGTCAAACACAGCCAGATTTGGACCACTGTGGGCCCAATGAGGGCAGTTTAAATGATTATTTCCACCAACAGTCAAGATGTCAGAAATCCTTTTTTTCTCAGCAAGTTCTTCTGCATGACGTTGTGCTGGGGACGACAGTTCTGAAGGGGCTACATCTATATGAGCTTCATCTTTACAAGGAGAGTATGTCCTCCTACTTGCATGAGCGTTACCTCCATCACAAACGTCCTCATGCGTGCTTTCACTGCCAGAGACTGCACCACAAAACTGCTCTGATGTTAGCAAACACAGACAACACCGCCCACTTTCTTTGCCTGGCCTCTGATTCCACGACCTTGAGCCATTCCTATCACAGACATCAGTCACACACTCTTGGCGCAGAGCCAGAATTCTGTGCTCAGCAATTACAGACAAGAAATTGAAGAAATCTTTGTAATCCATTCCACTGTCTGATTTCAGGATCAACTGGGGGGGGGGGGGGGGAAATGACAAAAAATAGCAAGCAGGCTAGGAAAATAGCAAAAAAGACACTCTCATTCGTTACAACTGCATTGGAGTCAGCTTTTAACCAAACATAGTTCATCTGAAAACAGCAGTAAACTGAGAAAAAATACAATGCTGTACTTTTCTTTTCATTAATTGAGCAATCTTTCTAAACAGAAAACACGGCTAAACTGAAGAAATTCTGGCGGTCCTACCGATTTCAGTTAAGGTGGATTCCACAGAATGACGCATAAAGTTAGAAAACTTAGTTATGTTTAGTAATTTAGTAAGCATTTTGTGACACTAGCAATAAATAAGGTCATATAAGAGCTGAAGATTAGAGGTGCTACATGAGAGTAACAAGCACCAAAAAAAAAGGAGCAGGGATAAGGACGACAGATGTTGATAGGTAAGAAGGAGCAAACCACACCAAAGCACCCAGCAACCTCCAACAAACCTAGTATGAGACTATATGTAAACATACCACCATCGCTGAGAGTGGAGAAAGGAGTGAGGAAAGGGGGTATGGGCTGGGGAGTTGGGGGGTGGGGGGTGGGGGAGGATGGAGAGGGTTTGTGGCAAATAAATCCATAGTACACCATCAAGATCGGAGACATGGAACGTATCACAGACTTGCATAAAGAGGATCGAGGTTTTCTTGAACAAGTGTCTAAAAAGTTACTGAGGATCAGAAGGACCGACAGGGTCACCAACGAGGAAATGTAAAGGAAAACAAGGCAGATCCCAGTCACCAGTCAGAGATGAGATAGGAAGAAGGCGGTGGCGATGGATTGGACATACTCTAAGGAAGTCAGGCAGCTGCAGAACAAAGAAAACGTTTGATTGGAATCCACAGGGTAAGATATCAAGGGGAAGACCGCGTGGAACCAGGAGAAGAATCACAGAAATTGATGTACAGAAAAGCGGGAAGACATGGAATAACATCAAGAAGTTAGCCCAGAATAAAGAAAAGTGGAAAGTGTTTGTCCATGGCCTATACACTGGTCCAGGGTGAGAAAGGCAATTATGATGATGACACCGTCAGGAGCAACATTTCCATAAAGATAACCCCCCTCCCACACACATCTGTGCTCAGATATATAGAGTATAGCACAGACAGATCGAGCGCAGAAGACTTGAAATCACGCATCCGTCAAACTGAGCCTGTGGTCCCCCTTTTTTTCTTCTATTCTATCTTTGTAAGAAATACCTCAAACTACGCATTCCTCAAACTACAGAGGCCGGTCCCGATGAATTTGATTTATCCGTGTTATACTGTACATGGGTTAAATAATTCACTGTGGCGTATCATCTTGGCCAACTTCCCTAACACAAGTGTGCTTCAAATAGCATACCATTTCCATGACTACATATATTTAAGCCTACACAAGGGGGCATGTTAACATTTCTTGTCTATTTGTCCTTTTGAGACTAAGTCCCACTAGCCTCAAAATTTCAGAGATGGGACCCTGTTTGAAAACGCTTTCAAAATGAGAGGCAGAGGCAGTCTTCTCCAAACATTTGAGAAGGTTTTCAAATGTTTACATTACACCCATTCCACACGCAAATACTAACACAAAACAGTAACAGCAAAAAGTTGCACCTAACCTGGCCTTCAAAGTTGATCACTTCAAAGATGCCTAAAAATTAAAATCTGAATCACTTAATAACACACACTTACCTGGCAGTGGAGATCCCAGTCGTCCATGGCCCGACAATCTTCTATCTCTTTCTGGACAGCAGTGAGACGAGACTTTAAGAACGCCCACGAGAGATGAGCCCCACATCCGTTTGTCCAGTTGTGGTTGATGGAAATTGTGTCCTCCTATGACGTCAGAAAAGGAAGATGTTAGATAACGACATGCAAGAGCTGTTGCTGATCAAGTATGTAATTATGATCCAGACATTACCGGTATCTTGCTGCTAGAAATTAAGTTCTCACTGCGGGTCTGGGAGTTGCGTGTGTGAGCATGTGTGTTTGTGTTTATATGGGGTTTTGTTTGCTCTGGGTTGGGGGTTTTCGAGTGGGGGGGGGGGGGGGGGGGGGGGGGGTCGTGAGAGTTTTAATGCACTTGTAACACAATAAGGTCATACAAGAGCCGAAGATTAGAGGTGTTACAAGGGAGTAACAAACACAAAAAAGAAGGAGGGGAGATAAAGACGATAGATGTTTTATAGGAAAGAAGGAGCAAACCACACCAGAGCACCTGCCAACCACCCACATGCAAGGGTTATTGCTAATAAAGTACATGTAGTTATGATCCAGACATTATTTATCTTGCAGATAGAAATCAAGTTCTTACTGCTGGTCTGGGAGTTGTGTGTGTGAGCATGTGTGTGTTTGTGTTTATGTGAGAAAATGGTCTCACAATGTGTATTCTCTGATTTTTTATTTGTCCGTTGAGTTGAGAGATTATTTTGCATTCTGCAGCGCTTACAGCTTTCTGGGGATTAGATGCTACATAAATTCCCATTATTATCACATGCATTATTGATATTGTAATTGATTTTGAGTTGCTCTTGCTGCATACACATATTAGCTGGAGAGTCTGTGGAAACTTAAATCTTACATCTTTCATGCATTTAATCAACGTTTTTCAGTAAAAAATACATACAATAATGGGTTCTTTTATGGGCATGAAAGGTGTTGAGCTAAAAAAACATAAATTCGATAAAAATTCCCAAACCTATGGAAAATTGCCAGTTTCTTGACTTTCATTATTTTGACGAGCACCTGATTTCACCACGCTGCCTCACATATTATTATGACAACTACACAGCTACAGTTTACATTGAAAAAGTAAAGTACATTGACACAATCAAACCCACTTAGAGCATAAAAAAGCAGGATAAACAGACTGAGAAACATCAGAACGAGAGATAAGATGAAGGAAGTATACCCTGTTGACGATCTCCAACCACCCACAAATAAGGTACAGGGGTGGTACAGAGACAGTGCAAGCACATAACAACCAGGGCAAATTGCAGTAAAAGAACAGCACAACACAACAACAACAACAAATTAGCTACAGAGAGTAACAAAAAGAATTCTAAACCTTATTTTGATATCAGTAACATATTCTGAGGGGGCACAGCTGTGTTGACAATGTTCTTCTCAGTGTCATCAGTTTGTGTCTGCACTCACCCAAAACAGTTAGAGGCGAAAGGTTTTGTATCCGTTTCATTACATCAATTGTCACAATTTCCCAGCTGTCCCAATAAAATAATTCTTATTTATGTGGGTCAAGGTGCTTTTGGCGTTCATAAATAACCAAAATGAAGTGTAAGTAACAACTTATCCCTAGACAGACTTTTTAGTTTAGTTTTAGCGAGAGTTTTATGGCACCTGCAACACAAATAAGTCAAGATTAGAGATAAGGACAAAGGATATTGGAAAGGAAAGAAGGAGCAAACCAAAACAGAGTGCCCACCAATAACCCACTCAGGCACACAACAGGTACTGAAAAGGTACAGGACAGCAAAGTTTAGGTACAGAACAGGTGTGCGGCACTGGTCTGGCACAGGCAGTGTTCAGGTGAAAGACAAGTATTCCACAGACGCTTCACAGAAAAAAGGTGTAATGGCCAAAACTTCCTTCAGTCACACCTGCCCTACCAGCCACCTGTCCAAGATAATCACTTGTCCAACCCACCGCTTCCCATTTCCCTCGCAATTTTACTATGTTGAAATGACACTATCCAAGATTTTCCCCTGTCTAAGAAAACCCCTTTTTTTCCTTGACAATGGGCGACGTCTTGGACAATCTCAACTGCATTTAACATTATCTTCAGGCACACAACAGGCACAGTGGAAAAGGTTCAGTACCACTGCAGGTTACATCATGTCTTCGGCCGGCTGTTTAGATGTAGGACTAAGCCCAAAAATATGAGAATGTTGCTTTTTTTTACAGTTTCTTATATAGTTTGTGGTGTCTGTGTTAGTTGCATGTACTCAAGAAATATTTTAAATTGTCAAAATTCAAATTCTAAATGTTGAAAAGGTCAAGAAAAGATACAGAATAGGTATAATTGTTAAAATAATAAAACAGTGTTTTCTCTCTCCTGAAAGCCTTAGCTTTCTGGGCTTAGAACATTTGAACAGCTTGCCAACAATATGTATAGAACTAGAACAGGCGCAGACATGGCCAGAAGAAGCAAAGAACAGAGAAGACACAGAAAGCATAGAACTGGCACACTACTGAGAGAAAGGTTAAAAATGTCAATGTGAGGCAATAAGAAATTGACTTTAACTCCTTATCTCCAACACACCACTCCCAGCGGCTCATGGTCTGAACAGTTGTGCCAGGGTGAAGCCGGTAGTGGCTCGGGTACATTTCATTACAATGATTACTTTGCACCATTTGTCAAAAAACAGGTCTTCTTTACCGAGAGTTCATTCATTTGATAAAGAACTATGGGAATAGGATCACCTGTTTTGATTTAATGACCAGTTTAGTGATGTTTGTGTCACTTTCAACTTCCAAGATTTCGTACCGAAAAGAGCCCAGGCATAGTGCCATACCCCCCTTGGAGATAAAAGAGTTAAACAGAGTAAAAAAAGGCACTGACCAAGTTGAAGACCTGATGGTGCCAGCCACTTGGGACAAAGATTATCTCCCCTGGTTCCTGAATAACGGTGATAGCAGCACCAGATGACCTCGAGGCGTTGGAGAATGTGAGGTCATCTTTCAGCTCTGAGCTGCGAAGGTCAAACACCAACTGACCATGTCTGTCCCGGAGACCTGCTTCTGCTCCTGTGAATGAAAAAGATGGATGGATAATCATGTGGGCAAGGGGTGCTGGGGGCAAAGGGGATTAACTGGAAAACAAGTCTTCAACCATGTATATTTACAAAATCCAAAAAAGAGACTGCATTAATCAAAAAGTCTTTGAAAGAACTGACCATGTCATAATGTTCCACCTGAAAACAAAAGCCCTCATAAACTTTCAGAATGAGACTAGATAATTCCACTGAAACTATCCAACACCCATTCTTCTGAAGCTTTAATTTTAAAACTGCAAGACTGAAAAACACCTTTTCCAATCCTAACCCTATAAGAACTTTGAACCAATCAGGGTCCAAAGCATAAGATTAAAGTAAGGTACAAACAATAAAAATCCAGTGCTTACGGTCTACAAAAGCAACAGTAAATCTTTACTCTCAAACTTCTCTCAATGAGAAAAATAGGAAGCAAATGTAGAAAGGCATACAATTACAATAGTTATCTGAATTCACAGTTACATATTTTATTATAGTTCTAACCTCACTCCATCCAGAAAAATAGCTCAGTTTTATTTAGAATAATGGGTACTGATACCTGGAGGATAAAATATCCACATTTTGCGACCACAAATGTTGGCAGACCAGCTGTAGGAATGGAGCACGTCAGCATGGAAGGGTGTCCATGAATTACGAGGTCCCATGTACACAAACTTGTAATCGTCCTCAGCAGTTTCTTCCACTGCAGAGTCCCAGAACTCGTTTATCCAATCAGAGCACAAAAATGCTGGGGGAGTGTACACCTTGGAATCTGGGAAATCACTGTGTAAAGAAGCAAGTAGAAAACGCATAATATAGATCTATATCTTCATGGAGACAAGAAAAAAGAAGAAAACTTGATACCCTTCACCATAATGTAAGCATAATATAAGAACAGAAATAAAATTTCTGTGCAAATGGACACAAGAAACAGACTGTCCAGAATGGTTGGCTCAAACTGATCCAGCTTAGAGATTGAAATACAATTTTTTTCCAATTATATGAAATTTCTCCGAAACCTGCATGTTTGTAGGCCTATGTCATGTGGCAGGCATGACTAAATTATGCTTTTTATTTAAGTAGCAAGTTGCATAGGTTTAACACCCCAATCAACATTGTAAGATTATTTGTTTTCACTGACAGTTCTAACTTCTACAAAGCTCACCGAGTAAAATGCCAATCCTTTAAGTAAAGGCATTTTTCATTGGCTGGATACCCCTTTTCTGCGTAATCCTGCCAGTATGTCAAAAATTCTTGAACTTTCATTTCTGATTTGGGATGAGAACAAAATTCTTCACCACTACAATCAGCAACTGGAGCTGTTGCATCCCCTGAGGACAAAGGTGACAATCAAAGGTAAGTTCTCGCTGCATTGTTAATAAATTTTCAAATTCGAATAGAAAGCATTTTTGTCCCTTAATCATATGGCACCCAAAGAACCATCCAATCAAAGAACAATAAATAATATTTTCATAACACCACCTAACTAAAGTAATATAGAATAAAGACGTGACCACCATGCCCTTTTCTCTGACTTCTTTCAGTTAATTATCGTCGGCCTGGTGATAAATCCGATTAACCCACAAAATGTCCAAAAAAAATTTATTGGCCCTATCGATAGCAAATTGTCCATTTCATATGCTAACTCATAGTCAGATCTAAATTTTGTCTAGAAATGTCTTTAAAACATTAGAAATAAAACCGTATAACCCGGCATCCATCGGATTTTAGCCCGATGTTTCCGACTATCCCACCTGCGAGGGAGGGAATGAGGGTTGACTGTTTTTGTCACGCTAACAATGAGGGGCCACGTGCTACGTTACCGACAAACCCCGGCTTCGACTCGTCTCAGGACTTCGTTTGATAGTCTAGAATTCGCTCACGTAACCATGTGTGAGCTCTTCAAAAGGGAAGTTTGTGTAATATTTCTTGTTGGTTTCATTTGGGAGTTATATAGATCTGGTTGTTCCCTCTTTTTTTTCTTTTTAATGCTGCTGATAATGTTATTAATGACTAAAACTCCCCACTGTACCCACAGAACTGTTTTTATCTCGTGATAATGCCGGTATTTCAAACGCATCTTTATAATGGATTGTGTTTTATATGAAACTATTTTTTCTGTCCACGTGTTCTTCTTTGTCTTTGTACTTGAAAGTTACCGAATTATGAAGGCATTTTCCCTTATTCGGACTACTGTCTCTTCTCCTAATCATTTTTTCCTTTGCAATTGAATGGACAAAGTCGATAGCTTTTCATTCTTTACTAACTGAAACTCACTCTGAAAGAAAATGTGGGACCTGTCCAGCACACCGTCTGCCCCCAACGATCGTTTTCTTTTAAAGTTAAAAATTTTTTTTTTCATTTGCAGTGTTTATTGCAGTCATTACCTTCTGAAACATCTTTCGATTTTCTTTGAAAGTTCATTTCGTTTGCGTTTTGTATAGATTATTTTCTCAGTGTCATAACATAATGCTTTATCTTTTTATCAAACCTTAACTTACATGTAACGCTATAACATTCAATAAGATGATGCCACGCTTGCTACGTCACCTCTGACCCTCAGCGCAATGGAAAGTGATCAGCATGACCAGGCTAATGTTACATCAGCTGATAATACAACAGTTGTGTTACTTTTGATCTCTGCGAAAAGGACACGGCTTGAAAACGATTGGAAGGGTAACAAAAGGAAGAGGTTGAAAGAACTGGGGATGCCTCTACACATGTCAAGGCACGAAGCCAGCAGGGTGTGAACTTGACGTCCTTTGCTGTTGTAAACTGGTTGGTACAAAATGCAATGACATCACTGGTCACTCTCTTGGAAAGAAAAGAGAAACTACGTATATGCCATGATACACAGGATAGACAAAAAGAGATCTTACACAGCAAGTGAAAACCCAAATAGAAATTACATCATTCAATATCACTTAAAAGAGTCAATGGTCAAGGAACACCTATTTGTAAAACAATCTTCATGAACACCACAGGCCTGACCAACTGGTTTATTTAAAGTGTATTCCCAGAAAAAAAAACAACAACAAGAGGTCCCCCCCTCCCCCCTCTCTAAATCTAAAACATATCACGCCCACCATGAGAGAGAGCCAAGGATGACAAGTTGTTCCATAAAGAGGAATTTTTTGACACTTTCGAAGATATCCTCCTGTCTACGGATGACAATCCAGAAAAACGTCAGATTTGCATCAAGTATACATGGAGAACTTTGCAGAGAGGGAGAAAGCCACATTGAGCTATCAAGTGTTCTACCAAAAGTTCAAGAAAAACAATTTGGGTTCACATTCAACCAAGAAAGACCAGTGTGACATTTGCACCAGCTTCGAATTAGGAAACCTCACAGAAACAGAATACACAGCTCATCAAATATGAATATGAGGAAAGCGGCAGCTAGACAAGAGAAAGAGAAGGACAGGGAGGCGGCGCTGGACCCAGAGAACAAAATGTGTGTCCTTTGTACGGGGATCCAGTGCGTCCTTCTGGCCTCATTACTAAAGACATCCACCTTATATTATATGACAAAACTGGCAAAACACAATTTTACAATTTAGGATTTTGCCACCAGAGACGCCTGATGATATGTCTGGGATGAAAGTGAAGTTGGTCTGAGCTTCAACAGTTTTCATCATGTCTGACGCACTAACTGATATTGCAAGCGACTGGCTTCAACCACCTCATCATTTGCAGTGACTGTTGCAACTACCAACACAGAAATGCCACCCTGGTGAGTGCAATGACCTCGCTGGCCAAAGAGCTTAACATCAAAGTTGAGCAGAAATTCTCACCAAGGGCCATACCCAAATGGAGTTGGATTCAGTCCATAGCACTATTGAGCGATGACTCTAAAACGCACTGATGTACATCCCAATGGACTACGTGAACATCATGCTCCAAGCTAGACGCATCCCCAGGCCCTATGAAGTTATGTACCTTGGCCACAGCTTTTTCAAAGATTTTGCAAAGGTCGGAGAGCACTAAACAATCCGTCCAGGGAGAAAAGCAGGCGATCCTACTGTCACTGACTTGCAGACATCAAAGTACACTCCATACTTTACATTCAGTACAAGCTGAACTTTGATGATGGATGGCAGACGCTGCAAGGACTAAGAAAGCTGAACACCCAATGTACGACGGTTATTGCTGGACCTCTCTGCAAAGACAGATTGAAGATAACTGCCAACCAGCTTAAACATCTACTGGAGTTGAAGGCCGTCGTACCACGATGCTACCACAATTACCATGAAACTTTGCCTCAGTAAGAAGTTTTGAAAGCGATCAAGTCAAATCCGATTATTGAGTCTTTCAAAACAATGGTAACTTTTGTCGTATTGCCTTGTTATAGCCACAGAGTGAGACAGACATGCTCTTCTACTGTTGAGAAAACTCAATTATAATGTAGTAGTAGTTGTCAAGCCACACACCTTCAAGAAAGTTGGCGCATTCTTTGATACTTACAAAGTCTTTTTGTATAATAATATATTATTAGGAAGCCAACTTCACCCAAACCATTGCAGAGGTAGCAGAGCTTCTGTGTGGCTTTCTGCTTTCATTTCTTTCTTAGTATTACTTTTTTCCAGGCATTTGAAAGGCCACCCAGTGCCAATAGTACCGTGTCAGACACTGTCATAAATTCTAAAGGCCTGCTGATGCTACTGCTACTACTGTTGTTTTTGTTGTTGTGGTTGTGGTTGTTGTTGTTGCAGTAGCTGCTCTCCCTTACCATTCGAACCTCCTGTTCTTCTACTTCAAATATAATTAATATACCCATTGCTGTGTTCTGCTTCTTCTACTTCAATTAAATGTTCCAATTTGTGACTGCTGTTTTTGCCAGAATTGACTCCGTAGCACTGAAATGGCAGCAGCTGATAGTATGTTGGTAGCAGTAATATCGTCCTCCTCCTCTTCCTTCTTTCTCCTACTCCTTCTTCTTCTTCAAAAGATCACGACGATTGAAAGAACTGATCAAATACGTGACAGTCAAGTGTGGCTTGGCTGCACTCAATCAAATTCGAGGCCAGCAGTGGCTTCCTGGTAAAACCGGCCAACTCACAAAATTGAGGGTTGGTCGGTTTTATCGGGGAAAATTTGAGCGACATAACCGTCTAACCCACGCAGTTTCATTAAAAGCGATTTTTTAAGGAAAAAAAAGGTCTACAGTTTTTCGGTAAAGTGTTTTTATCTATAGGTGTTTGACGCACTGGTTTATCGTTAAACACCTTCGTTTTGAAATAAAACAGTTTTTTCCTTCTCCTGTAAGATTTGCCTCGCTGGGGTTAGCCGGTTATATCCCAAGGCCGACGTTATGTTAAAGCATTGTTGGGTGTAAACCATCGCTTAAGTAAGGAAAACCAAAGCAAGGGAGGTAGACAACCATCAGAATACATTAGGTCATTAGCCCCTCCCACAACTGAACCATCTGCGGATCAGTCACGAATCATAGGTGAAATTAGCTGCCCTCATTTTTCCAGCTGATAACCATGGACGTCAACATAAACTTTCAACAGAAGAGTCACTTGTTTGCCGAGTGATTTGTCCTATAAATTTATTTTTACCATGAAGCTCAGTCTTCTTTGTGTGACATATTTACAGTGGAATCCTGTTATAATGAGAAGGAGGGGACTCGTGCAAATTGTCTGTTATAGCAGGATTTTCGTTATAAGGGATCCAGTAATAAATTCAAGGGAAATAAGCAGACCTAATCTATGAGTTTGGAATTCTGTTTATTTCTTTTTGTTATCTCCCTTGATGATGATTTTGCTTCACATGACCTCTTGGTCTTATTGGATCAAAAATGGAATCAGATTTCTTTCTCTAATGCTAGCGATGGTGACAGGGTGTGGTGGGGTGGGGGGAAACACAGCAGGCGAGTTAGCCTTAGAGCCCTTTCTTTCTGATCGCCAACACCGAGCTGTCAGTCAACATCGCTAGCGCTAGAGAAAGAAACCTGATTCGATTTTTGATCAAGTAAGACCTAGAGGTCATGTTGAAACAAAATCATCATCAGGGGAGATAGCAAAAGGAAATAAACAGAACATCAAACTCATAGATTAGGCCTACTTTACAGTTTCCCTTGAATTTATTACTGGATCCCTGATAGCGAGAATCTTGCTATGATGGACATTTTGCACCGGTCCCCTCCCTCTCGTTATAAACAGGACTCCACTGTATTTAGAAAATGACAGTCACTGGGACCACTGACTATATTTCTTCTTTCCCTTACCAAAATGCTTCCCGATGTATTCAAAATTAGGTGTTCCATTTTTCTGTACCCAAAGTTGTCTGCTGGGCCAAGCTGCTGTCACAAAAGGGCCGATGATGCAGAGTTGATTTTTCAGCAGAATTTTCTGAAACATCTGTTCATAAGATGGGAGGTGATCAAAATAAATGGCCTCTGAAATGACACCATCTCCTGGGTCCCACGTTTTACTGGTCAGGGAAGACTGAAGACAGATCTCTGCTATGTCGTCAGTGTCAGACATCATCTCAATCTCCAATCTCTCAGACTGAACAGAACATCTGAAATATATATATATATACTTCTCGCTGTTTGGATCTATACTGCAAGTGGATGATGGTAATAAGTATAACAAATTGTCTAAACATAGATCTACACACACATACAAGTTCAACAAGGTTAAAGTTTACGCTATAATGGGAATGCGAATTAGTCACAAAGTAACATGTAGTAGAAATCTAGTGACTAGTGAGTAAAAATAAACGTTTTTAAAAAAGAGGCGGAGGTAAGACCAGGGCCAAGCCTACCACTATCACTATCAGTGATTAGTTAGACACTTTATCAACTTTTAGTTTTAACCTTTCTCAACTTTCTGGCCTTTCATTCTCAATCATTGTACACATTTAACATATAATCAATGTCATTGTCATCATTAAAAGTTGTGGTAAAAACCTCCCTTTGCCAAGAATCTAGACTAGATCTAGAATCTAGTCTCTAGATCAAGATCTATCGAGACTCTAGATTTAGATCTAGATTAGATCTAGATCTAGATCTAGATATAAATCTAGATCTAGAATCTAGATACAGATCTAGACTAGATCTAGATCTAGATCTAAATCTAGAATCTAGATCTTAAACTTTTTTTTTCGGTTCCAATCACACTATAAAATGTGTCACATTCACATGGGGAAAAAAAAGTAAAATTAGAATCTAGATCTAGATCTAGATCTAGATCTATATTTCTAGATCTAAATCTAGATCTATAATTCCCTGATCTTGTGAAAATTTAGATTATATCATTTGGACTGTCTGAATTTGATTGTCACTGTGTGTGCACTCGCACTGTGTTTGTCTCACTGTGTCGTCTCATTCACAATTCACACAAATGGAAAACGAAAGTAAAATTATAATTCCCAGATTTTGTACAAATTTATATCATTTGGACTGTGTCTAAATTGTGAATTTCTCTTAATTTTTGTCAAAGCATCAACACTCATTAAGTCTTATCATAGCCCGGCTCACCTGCTAAACCATTCCTTTTTGCATATTATGAATCTCGGCGTACAAATATTTATTATTTGAAAAATTGAAAGACTTTTTTGAAGCGCTTTCATTCATAATAATTGACGGTACCGGTAACATAATTTTCAACATCTAGGCTAGCTAGACCAACCTGGGAGAGTAGGAGTGAACCGGAAGTTTGACTGCTGTGTAGCAACTCTCTGCAAACAGCAAGAGCTCATGATTTTAAACTGCTGTACAAACTTCGCAAGAATTGGAAAGAACTTGGTCTCAATAATATTGAAGGCCTTCTAGAATCTAGATTATATTAGATCTCTAGAGCTAGATCTACTAGATCTAGATCTAGATCTATAACATAACCTAAACAAAATGGGTTAGTTAGGCTAAACGTAGCCTGTTCAGTAGGTCTAGGTACGTTCTTTCAAGATAGTGAGCCTGCGGATTTCTGGTAAATAGTACGAGTACGAGATAATCAGAGGTAAGGTCTTACTTAGACTTAGACTTAAAAATAAGTGGACCTAGAATCTAGCCCTAACCAAGGGCCTACTCAACTGTTTGTTCCAGTAATTAGATCTAGAGTCTAGATAATCTAGATCTAGAATCTAGAGACAAGCTTGCACTACTTGCAGCTGCAGAGTCAGTACAAGTGATCATTGGAAGTGCACAGAGGACCTCCTCATTCTTGGTCAGTCCATATATTCATTCTTGATCACTATGACAATGACAGGCTTGCCAACCTTCCTGAATTTTTCAGGAAATTCCAGAATTGCCACCATCGTTCCCAAACCTTTCCCGAGACGCCAGCGCAAATAATGGGAAGGACTTCCGTAACGAGCGACCATCCCATCAAACAATAAAGAAGAGGTCTAGACCTAACCCTAACCCTACCCTACCCCTAACCCTACCCCTAACCCTAATACTAACCTTACCCCTACCCCTATCCCTACCCCTACCCCTACCCCTATCCCTACCCCTACCCCTACCCCTACCCCTACCCCTACCCCTACCCCTACCCCTACCCCAAGCCCTCAATTCTGCTCTGTCTCATAGTGGTCGCTCGTTACGGAAGTCCTCCCAAATAATATAATGGGTATTTTTTCTTAGAAAAACCAAAACTCGAAGGCATGGACGAAGGGGTATATATGTGTAGACAGTGTAGTAACTGTACAGTTACATTCTCATCTCTCTCTCTCTCTCTCCGTTTCTCCACTGGTTTGTTTGAGCTGTTTTTGTGGTGTGGGTGTTTTTTTTAGTCTATCACAGAAGTGTGTGTCCGTGGCGCTCAGGAGCATTCAAAATTCCAGAATTCAGTATCTCAAAAGTTGGCAAGTCTGCAATGACTTCCACGATTATGACCATATAGACTCTAACGAAGGGTCAGTTTTCACATGCGATTAAATGTAGAAGGGCGCATCTTCCTGATTGGCTGCTAATTTTAGTAATGTGATGTCATCACATTCTGGGATACCCACAGATTATTTTTATAAGCCGTGGCGTTACCGTTACTGTCAAGCGCCATTTGCCGATCAGCGCGATCTTAAGATGGCGCAGAACCATATTATGACGATCCGCAGAAAGTGCGGCCATTTCAAGATGGGCGCGCCATCTACGGATTATTTCTGAAAATGAATAGAGCTGCGCGATCTTAAGATTGTGCAAAGCAAGCAAGAATTGCGCCATCTGCCGATCGCTTGGAAACACACACAAACACATACATACATCATATTATTATATATACACACATAGAGGCGAGAGTGGCAAAGAAAGAGAGAGAGCGAGAGAGAGAGGGAGGGAGAGGGGGAGAGAGAGGTATATATATCCAAGATAGATAAAAGTCCCTTCACACCACACATGCACACACGCTAAAACAACATACACACACATGCACACACACACACACGCACACACACACACACACACACAAACAAACAAACGATTTTGCAAAGTTCTCAAATAAAACTCCACATAATTTATTATGATTAATTTTAAATATTTAAAACAAAAAAGAATCAGGAGGACGCAAGTGTCACTTGTCTAATATTTTGACTGCATATATATATATTGAATGAAAGGGGAAAGCAAAGCACTTAGAAACGAAACGCAAAAAGTCAAAAGAGAAGGGGGCTGGGCTTACACGGTGTCTTGCCATGGAGTAACAGTCCAGGAGGCATCTAGAGCAACGGGCCTCACTACATCAAGCTTGTGCATGGAGATCAAGGCCATCACTGAGGCTCTGAAATGGCTTTGCACAAATGGATACCAGCAGGCTACCTTTGTTACAGACTCAATGAGTACTCTGGATAAGATCTTGACTGGCAGCCTCTATGCAGATTGGTTTAAGACAATCCAAGAGAGCAAAATCAGACTCTTGCAGTGGATCTTTTGCCCATGACATGCAGAAGTCAAGGGAAATGAAAGAGCTGATAAGCTAGCAGGCTCCGCAAACATAGAGGGAGTGCTCACCCTTGACCCTCCAACTGTAGTAGCCCTTGTCCGAGAAAACCTAACCAGCTGCCGTGACGAGGACTCCTTCACGAAGGAGGCTGTGATTGCGAAAGGTGTGCAGCTTGGTGAAGGTTGGAAGAGCAGGCTGCGTGATCCCATCAGATGATCAGACGCTACAAAACCCGGCTGATGATGGAGACAATCAGCCTGCCCACACTGAAATGGACCCTCATGAGGAGGTGCGAGGAAGCATGGAGCATCCCGTCCTCCTAAGACCCCAGTTCTAGATTCAAGTAATTCAAGTAATTTGAACGCAGGATAAGTTCATTGATGTGTCATCTCTCATCTCTCTAATTTTTTTTAATACATCATGTGACCGACTTTGACTTCTCAGTGCCAGTAGATGTGATAGAATATGTCTGCAAAGGCTTTAATTTTGTGATCCCAGTGTAATCTTGGCCTGGTGTGAAAACTAATGACTCTACTTCTCCTTTTTTGGTCTCATATTATGACTTCTATCCTGTCAGGAGTCTTTTCATGTTTAAGTTGGGGGGGTTTTCCTTATCATGTTGCAGATGAATTTAATTAGTGTGTGTTTGACAGCAATTTTGAAGTGTGCAATACTTCTTGACTCCTGGCAGAGAACAACTTTCACCACCAGCCATGGGTACAGGAAGCTCCTTTATGCGTTCTCATGATGATGAGGACATTTTGGGATCTGACTTAGAGGGCACCAATGGAGTGCTGAAGAGAATCCCGATAGAAATCAAACCTCGTGGGAAACTCGGTCTACGCAGTGTAGGGTCTCTGGGTCGCAGTAAACCAAAAGGAGGAAGTCTTCGGTGAGGAAAGAATGGGATTTATTGAAATTTGTTTTTAAAATCTCATTATTATTTTTTAGTTTCCTTACTTTTCATCTTAAAGCTAAAGAAATTATTTCTTGAAAAATAGAACTGATGTGAATTCTCTGAGCTCATTCTAAAATTTCTATATGTATAAATTTCATCCTTTTTGTAACAGATGTATATGCAATGGGTTTTTTTTATGAAGAAATGTAATAGATTTGTCAAACATGTTGGCTTTTAGAATTCTTTTCTTTTGCCTGCCGAGGGTCCTTAGTTTTTATGATGATATTCAATATTTTTATGGAAAATTACAAAATTGTCAATTTGTTTCATATGAATTTTCTTTCTTTTCTAATCCATTTGGTAAAGCGATATTTTGTAAACAAAGAAATTTCGAACTATTTCTCCAATCTTGTAAAGCTCTGTGTTTCTTTGCTGTTAAACAGATCTGCATTGTCTATGGACTTGGAAAACCCTGAAGTTGAGCGAATACGCAAAGATTTTGAGATGTACAGACTCAACAAAGACAATGAGATCGCTAACATGCAAAAGAAAGAGCAAAAGTTGGAGACGGAGAATAAGAGACTCCGAGCTGAATTGTTGGCACTTCAGAAGACCTGCACACGCATGAGGGCTGAGCGGGATGCTGCTCTTGAGGCAGAGCAAGAGGCGCTTGCTCGAGCATCTGTGTTTGAGTCAGAACGAGACAAAGTGCAGCGACAGTTCAAGGTAACACTTTCGCTTTTGTTACTTGCTGTCAGTGATACCCTCTTTCCAGTAGAGCAGAATAACAGAAGACTTTTTCTTAATAATAAAGCAATGAAATTATTGCCTTTGATGTCAAGAATTTGAGTTTTGGTTTTGTTCATCAATACAATTTTGCGATTGTTTTTGTTCTATGTTCATATTTTTTATATTTGATGAGTTGTAGGTGACACCGTTTGTAGGCCTATGTTTTTCCAGCTTATCACTTTTGTTCGAGCAAAAACTTTTCTATTGTTAACAATTTATTGTTCATTTATATCATATGTTTGTGACTGTGGGTCTCTGTGAGTGTAAAGGTATGATATGTGAGACCACATGGTGAAATCAGGCACTCGTCAAAATAACAAAATTGGAGAAACAAGCATTTTCCCTTCAGTTTCGCAATTTTAATCTAATTTTTTTGTTTTTTTGTTCAAACCTTTTATGTCCAAATAGAAACACATTTCCATATGAATTACATTGAAAAACATTGACTAAAAGCGCAAATATGTAATTTTTCAGTTTTCAAGGACTCTTTAGCTCTTGAAGTTACCAATTTTTGACCGCCATTTTCCCCCTATTTTTACCGCTGAAACCAAGTGAGCTTACTCTTTCAATCACAAATGTCTTCACTTCTGCTCAAGATAGATGGGTAATTTTTTCATCAAACCAAGATAAATGAACAAGATTTAAGGTGATACCAATAACTCCACATACACAAATATTGAAGAGCGCCTGATTCCACTGCGTTGTGACACATAAGTGTGTGAAACAGGGTATGTGAGAGAGCATGAGTGTATGCATGTGTGTGTGGTGAAACACCCATTCTGTTTACTGATTGAAACATTTTTTCAAAATCCTTTCTTATATTGATTTTGTCAATACAGCTGTCCTGGTTTTATTCCCCATCGGCCCAGTGCCTTATTTTAGAAGGTGGATGTGAAGACAAACTGTTCCATTTCGCTGTACAGGCTGATATTTAAATCATGGATTGAAGGGCTATTTTTATATTCTAAAGGACTTCTTTTGATCTTTCTGCAGTTGTTCAGAGAAACTAAAGAGAGTGAGATTCAGAACTTACTGCGTGCCAAGCAAGAACTTGAAAACCGTTTATCCAAACTTGCATACAGCGGACAAGCACCTGATGACAATGACTCACAGGCTAGACCTGGCATTGTGGATCTAGGTGAGGAGAGGATAAACTCTGAAGAGTTTGCTACTTATTTTTTAACTTGCCCTTTTTAAAATCTGAGACAGGAAATGTGGCCAACCCCACTGACACTACAGGAGAAGCTATACGGGCTGACAGATGAACTGAGCAGGATGGCTCAATATATGACAGATATCAGATTTCAAGTGTATGATGCGATCAAGAAAAAGAAGAAAGTTAACCCTCATCCTGCGAGAGACGGGTTTATATCGCCCGATAAGCCTATTTCGGCACCTCGCCTACGTTCTGGTCCCTTATCAGTGTAGCCCCTGGTTCAGCGCACGTGCAGCGCGCATGCTCTTACGTGTCATTCGGGTCCAGAGTCAGATCCCCATTCGCGCAGGTCAAGTGTGTGTGTGCGTCAGTCTGCTTGAGTTTGTGTGCGTTTGTGGCCTTCTTCTAGAACGGCCTGCATTGGTTCGTAATCGAGGCATACGTCTCATTCAAAACATACCGAGTTGGTAGCTCCAGATGTTCGTCCAATGAAATTATAGAAGAAATTGACCCACTTAAACATGAGGAGCTCGAAAGGATAGTCGGGAAACAAGACTTCCATTTTTCGATACAAAATATTTCAAATGAGCTTGATTTTGTATGAAATGATACTACCTGATAAAAAATAAGCTTGTTTGATAGTTTTGAATACCATTGTGCAGGTACAAAGAACAATTTGAGGGTAAAACATTCGGAAATTGACCTAAATTATCCCCTTTCGAACCTCAGGTCATTCATAACAACAAGAGCGTTCTGAAAGATTATTCGAATGGGTGTATCTACTCCTAATGTCTTATCAGCTTGTGAGAGGGGGTTATTCATGTGTTTGTAACACTTTATAGAAAGCTATGAAAGATACAGCGTTATTTTCATCATCGGTTAACACACTCCCGCGGTATTCACGGCGAAAACACACGTTTCCCGGCGGGCACGCTGTACACCAACAGTACACACTGAGTGACCCCAGCGGCCTGCCTGGCACGTCCGACGTAATCGGTTGCTGATAAGATACGCATCTGGGCACAGACGCAGGATAAAAGTTAATCTCATTATGTGGATTGGTTTGCATTAGAAAAATTTACTTCAGACAGAATGTAATGATTGTATCAATGGGTGCTTAAAACATCTACAAGTTACAAAAATATAACAATTAAGATTGCAATTTCTTCTGTTTCAAGGCAATTCTCATCCTGGTGATTGGTGGGCTACATTGGAAAGTGAGCCGTCCTTGGGGTCTACAGTTCAACTTCATCAACCGGCTTTCCTGAAAGGTCCTGAGTTCGCTTCTACCTCTTTGGATATGGATGGACCATTCATTAATGTGAACAAAGGTGTGTAGAGAGTGCATTTGATCAGTATGACTGCTCCGATACAAAGTGAAGCAGTTACTACTAGCCAGCATTTAGTGAATAGTTATTTAGATGTGTCTTTTGTGTAAATAAGGTTATCTTACCACAAAATAGTGCATTAGTTTTTGGCAGTGACAAATAATTATGATATTTTTAATTGACGGTAATTTATGTTAAGTTGTATGCTATAAATGTTTGCGTTTATAAAATTTACCAATGTGAAGACTGTCTTAGTTGAAAGTTCAAGTGTGAAACCAAATTG
Organism: Aplysia californica; assembly: GCF_000002075.1. Classification (NCBI taxonomy): domain Eukaryota; kingdom Metazoa; phylum Mollusca; class Gastropoda; order Aplysiida; family Aplysiidae; genus Aplysia; species Aplysia californica. The sequence goes on along the minus strand of NW_004797909.1, from coordinate 188,692 downwards.
ATAAGTTTTTTTTACAAATGTTATAATTGTATTTTTTAAAGATGGTTATTATTATTTTTATGAGTATTATTGATATTCTAATTGCTTTAAAAATGAATACACATTTACCTACCATAAATGAAATTAACAGTGGTAGTATATTTGAAAGCACAAATAACATTTTTTTTAATGCTTACTCTTTGTGTGTGTGTGTGTGTGTGTGTGTGTGTGTGTTTGTATTTTGAAAGTTACTTGGTTTGTGAATATCTGCATTGGTTGTTGAGGTTCACACACCTTTGTACTAATCTTGTCTTTTGTTTGTTTTGTTCTTTAAGAGGATTGGAACTTGACTGCTGTAAATGCATGGCGGGTGTTCCCGTCTGTGCCGCCTCACCTTGCCAGTCACACCATACGGGTGTTTGCCTCTGTGTCCCCAGACCTTGCTGCAGAATTTGACAAGTTCATGGAGGTTTGTCCCTTTAGAAAAAGTATTCCTGCCTGTCACCATCAATATATTGAAATATGAGCACCCCGTTTAGAGGTTTTGATATAAAAACTGAAGAAATTATAGGTGGGTAGACCCTGAAAAACTTTGTTAGAAAAACTGAACAGATGGGTGATAGGCAAAAATGATCAGGATAATGTGATATTTTTGAGAGCATCAGAGTGGGGAACTGAATGGAGAAGCATCATTGCTGTTGTCAGATCTGGCACTTTATGGTGATGATATTTTTATTGTATATAATAACATATTTTGCCAATATAGTGTACTGAATTGAAAGAGATGAAGGTTGCAAGATCTAGACAGTAAAATAATGTGTTGAATAACAAATAACGCAAATTAAAAGTTTGTGACAGACGATACATGATGTTCAGAACATGTTATGATTTTCTTGGCTTCAAAGAAATGTGGATATAACAAGAGTTTTTGTGATCTGGACTTTGAAAAAAATTCCCTTCCAGGACCATGTGCCTCGTCTGTGCGAACTTTGTAGCTCCGAGGGAAGAGATCTCACTCTTGTTCATTTACCCGGTCAAACAGTGCAAGCTGACTCAGGGGTAGGTTTTTCTCCATTGTTCTGTTTCACCTGGTTTTGAAAGCATGAAAATGTTGTGTCGGTGAACGTTGATTAAATGCAGCTTACAGACTTGATTTTTCCTCTTTGCTGGATAACGTGATTGCAGAGTATATTAATATTGTGGACCTGATGAATGAATTTTATTTTGATCATTTTGTAATTCAGTGTGTAAATTGAGCAGTTGCAAGTGAGGTAGATGAAGAGGAGAGTAATGTTTCAGCCTTATCTAAGCAACTGACTTCTTTTCTTTCTTGTACTGTCCAATGCTAAGTCAAAACTCTTGAGGGTTTTACCCACTGTAGTACTTAGACACATAATTTTTTGCCAAAATAAACATAGTTCAAGTAAAGAGACATGCATGAGCTTATTTTGACTCTTTGACTATTTTCAGTGTATAAATGGTCTGATTTGTCTTTACAGGATGTGGAGTTTGAGTCTAGAGCTCGTAAACTACAGGTTGACCTATCTGTGATATTTGTTGCCTTTTTGGGCAACACACTACACAAGTAAGTAGGCAGAGGTCTCACTCCCTTTGGTTTTCCATACACATGCCTTTTTTAATTTGCAGTTTGTCAGAATTATGCAGGGATTTTGTGAAAAACCCCTGCTGCCTTTAAAAAAGAGGAAAAATACTGAAGAATGCAATAGAAGCAGAGTTCTTGTTGTGTTTTGAAAAGATTGGGGAAGATGTAGAGAAGCAGAGAGACAAACTCTTCTTCTTTTTCAGCATACGGCTGCTAGCGCTCAGGAAGCAACTGACTGTAACATCTTCTTCTCACAGTACAATTGCTTTTTACATACAGGACTGTTTTATCTGCACAGAACATAGAATCATGCCTTGCCTGAGAGGCCACATGCCATTTTCTAAATTTTATATGTATACCAGTTTTGAGTAGCTTCAGTTTTGGGAAGGAATTAATTTTTGAATTTTTCTCAGATAACGAGGCCAACTCTTTTTTATTTTGAAACTGCCATGGCAATCATGGAATGTGAGAAAATAAGATTTATACAGAAAAACGTTTCTGTATAAAACTAGAGTTGGGAAATCAAGAGAGAAGAAGAAGTACGGACTGGGAATGTGTGAACATGGAAAATAAGTTGTGATGAATTGGGGCTATGAGAGTAATGTGAAAGGAGAGAAAACACAGAGAGGGGTGGTCTCACTTGTGTTTTGTGTTGTGGAATATGATATCATTCTTCCTTTGCTGAGAAAAACTTTCATTTCTTACTTTCGCATCATAATTTCAGGTTCTCTCATATGGAGATGAAACAAGCTCACCTTGATCACATGTCTAGCAAATCATCCATTGTGCTAATGTCAGAAACATCAGATAGCAAAGGGTAAGCATTTCAGTTATCTTATCTTTGGATCTGGGCTCATCTATAGCAAAGGTCAATGTTGTTATCCTGCACTTTTAACTTTCTTGCTGTGTTGTGCCACTGACAGTCTGATGAAGGCTCATCTCTGTTGAAACTAGCAAGTAGAGGGTGTTTTTTGAATTGTTGATTGGGGAGAAGATTTTTTCTCATGGCCTGTATATCTGAGGTTGTTGAAAGAGAAAATAAGTAATTTTGTCTGTTTATGAGAACTGTATGGAGACTTTTATTAGTGATTGATGTTGCTTATCCATGTATTTTGATGGAAGAGAAAAGACATTGCTAGCTGTTGATTAAAGTGGGCTGAATTATTTGTGATTATGAATGACCCTCAATTTCTACACACATACACCCTCCCCCCTCCCTCATTTCCCTCCCTTTCTCCTTAACATGTTTTCTCTCCATTTTTCCCCTCCCCCAACTGTTATATTCCGATCCTTTCTTGCTTTTTGGCAGAACAAAATCTAGTCAAGAGATGAAGGAGCTAAAGAGGAAGGTGCGTGAAGTGGCGAATTCCCGAGTTCACATCATCCACACCTCTGCTGCTCTGGGCAGCATGGCCCAAGCAGCTACAAGAGAACTGGAACGACTACTCAAAGTGGTAGGCTGTTGACGACCCTTGTTGTTGTACCGTCTTTTCATTGCGTGCAGGCTTGCAAACTGCCCAAAATTTCCGGGGACTGTCTCGGATTAGACAATCAGGAATTTAAGAGCCTTGTCATTGTATGCTACATCAATGATGTAATTTTGTTTTTTTTCTAAAGCAATCTCTTGTTATATCATTGTGTTTCGCCTGTTCTTGTCACAGTTGTCTTTCTCCAGCCATGCTTAAACTCACCACACTTACTCTGAACAGAATTTCACCTTTTATAGTTTTACTTGGGGGTGGATAATTTTTTATCATCCTACTTCAAACGGGGCTATTAAAAACGACTGGAAAATTGTGAAATAAACATTATGTCTTGTTGGAAAAGATTATATTATGATATCATATGATAGTCTTGTTTTTGTATGTTTAACTTTATGCACTTTGGTGTGCACTTAAGTATTGTTTTATGAGGCAATGAGTGGGTTGTGGGTGTGGAGAAGAAATACAAATAAGAAAGAAGAAGAGGACTGAGCATTTACCTTTTTCCTGTTGAACCTCCTTAAATCCAGCAGGAAAAAAAATACCAGTGTTTGGGTTGGTCCAGTCCAAAACAAGGTAGAAAATACAGTGCCAGAGTGTTACCTGGCTGTTACTGGCTGGGTGCACACCTCACTTCTCTTTAGGATGTCCTCAATGAAAGGCTTGTCTATGATAAAAATAGATCTCCAATTTTGAGCTGAAGTATTGTTTTCGTTTTAGTGAGGACAGTGTGTCAGATCTGGCTTTCTGACATCTATGTTGTAGTATCTAGGCGCTTCACCATGGCATGCAGGAGATCTTAGTTTGATTTTTGTGTTGGGAATATTTTTATCAAGAATCTCTGTCTTTCTCCTGGTATTTGAATCCCTCTTAGCCCAGATTGGCCAGGATATTCAGTTGAAACAACAAGCCTCTAAAATGATCTAAATATTGTTAATGGGGGCATATAAAACTTCTAAAGTTACAATTTTTGTACAAATGGCTTCAATCATCAAAATTTATTTTCACTTCCATAAAGCACAAATGATTGTGAACCCTGGATTGAAAGCTGCTCTGTGCTCAGGGGTGTTGAACAAATGAGCGGCCATTGTTGGCTTTCTTACCTTTTACTTTTTCCTTCCTCTTGTATTGTCCAATGTGGAAGGAAGGTGCAATCAATCGCTGTATTGCTGGTTGTTGACAAAAAGAATAAACCAGAACGGTGAAACGAGCCTGTTGTGTCTCCCACAGGAGCTTGGCGTGGGCAAGAAGAGCAGTGACCAGGTGATGGTGTGTGACAGCCCCAGCGGCTGGGCCGACCAGCAAAGGGACATGGAGCAGCTGGATCTGTTACACACGGCGGTCACATCGTCCTGCGAGATGGGATTTGAGAAGGTGAGTGTGTACAACCAGACGAAGGTAGATAATGAAGTCGTAGTTTTAGTAAGGTTTTTACGGCACTTCCTACTCAAAAAGGTCATATAAGTGCTGAAGATTAGAGGATTAATAGACAGTAGCATAAAAAGAAAAGAAAGAGGAGATAACTTAATATTGAAGGGGAAAAAAAGGAAGTACGAGGGGGGGGGGGGGGGGGTTTGGTCACATTCTTTTCTCCCATTATGTCATTGGTAGGGTGGGGTCAAATACCCAGTCTTCTGGGATAAGAATGAAAAATACAGAGGTCCATTGTGTATATTTCCAGTGTTAGAAAATCTGTTGCAGGAAAAAAAACTGAGTAACTGGTAAAAAAAAAGAACTGAATAAACTCTTGTCTGATCCTAGTAAAAAAAAAAAGAAGGAAGACTGAGGAAGAAGAGAAAAAAATAAAGGCATGTCAATATTATGTCTTTCACGTCTATTTTTTTCTTCTCTCAAGAGGTATTTCTGTTGTCTTTATGATGGTGCATGTGTTTGTACTTGTGTTTTTGTCTTTCTGGAATGGCACTATGTGCCCTTTTTTGTTTGTCTGTATCTCATTATGTGTTTTTCTGTCTATATGTTGAGTTTGTCTGTAAGTCATGTGCCTTTCTCTGTCCTTTAGTTTGTTTCTGAAGCTGTCATCTGATGTGATACTTTTTTTTGATGATGTTAGAATTATGCATAGGTACCTAACCTTTCCCCTATACTGTATGATTAATTTTATGCTGTGTTTTCATCTCGTTTTTCAGTACTATGAGCACTTAAACACACAGGTCTCTGCTGCTGGCCCTTTGCCTCCCCTGTTGGTTATGGGCAGTCCTGGTAGTGGCAAATCATTACTCCTGGCAAAATGGTATGTCGAGAGAGTCATGTCATTGTTCTTCCCCCCCCCCATTCACCACCACACTCTTATGCTCCCGTGTCTTTCCTCACTCTCCACCATCTTCTCTTCTCCCCCCCCCCCTTCCCCCAAACCACCACCCAATCCAGCTAGCTAAGTACTTACGGTAACCTTTAAAGATTGGTGAGAGTAGATCAGTCTACCTGATAATTTCTCTGTTTATTATTCATTGCTGTGTTAGAGGCCTCTTTGCTTGCTGTCCAACTTTCAAAGTAACACATAGCAGCCTTTTCTTCAAGTCAAAAGTACTACAGAACGGCTCCTCAGTGTTATGGCGCAAGGGGATGAAGCTTTAAAAAAAAATATGCTGCAGTTATACGTCTATGTTTTAGATGCAAATTAATCAACATCTGTTTTCATTTTCATGTGCTTCTAAAAACTGTATTGATCTCCTGCAATGAGGAGGAGGTGTAACAAATCACTGATATACGGGCTGCCAGATGAACTGAGCAGGAAGGCCCAATTTATGACAGATACCGGACTTCAAGTGTGATGCGATCGAGAAGAAGAAGAAGACTGATATCTAAATGGACATTGTTGCACTACCTTTTTTGAAATGTGACTAGTCATACATTGTCATACACAAAACTCAGTCTTTCGTCTCAGTTCCTCTCTCATTTTCTGTTTGCCTTTTGGTTCCACCTCTAACTTCCCACCCCTCTCATTCTCTCTTATATGGCCACCAACTTTTTCATTCTTCTTCACTTCCCCTCTCATATGTCTCTCACTTGTCTAAATAGCATTTCTCTCAGGTATATTTCCATACCCATACACATAATACACGCCCATGCACATACACACACACATACACACATGCACTCACACACACACACATTTGCAAATACCTGTACAAACTTCTATACTTGCTTGTGCGTATAGAACTCTCACACCTATAAATATAACTGCTCGTACATTCAAACCTGCCCCGACCACCACCTGTCCAAGACAATCAGCTGTATGAACGATCACTTCCCACTCTGTTCCTTGCACTTTTTCTATATTTTAATGACACTATCCAAGAGAACCACCTGTCGAAGAACGCCACATTCCTTCTTGACTCTGGGTGGTCGTATTGAACAGATTTGTCTGTGCGTACACACCCATGCTTTTACTTTTGTACAAAATGTTTACTCGAAAACCCTTGTCCACCGTCCCAGGCTACAGCTGCAGGAAGAGCGAAGTGCCAGCAGTTTACTTCTCTATCATTTCGTAGGCTCTCAGAACTCGGTCAGTGCTGACCCAATCCTCATGATACGCAGGCTCACTGCCCAGGTGTGTACTGATGTGTCTATGGTGTGTGCATTTGTGTGTGTGTGTGTGTGTGTGTATGTATGGCTTGGGGTCTAATTCTTTTTCCTCTCATGTCTGCAAGAGCTCAGGGGATAACTGAGTGTAAGATCTTCTCTTCACAGTGTTGTTGATTTTTACGCATACTACTGCATACTACTGTTTTATCTATAAAGATCACAGAATAATCCTTTGCCTGGCTGGCAGCCATGTGCTACTGGGGTCTTAAAATAGTTAGCTTGTGTCCCGATTTTAGTAAGACTTTTGACTCACAAACCATGTTGAGGCATGTTAATAAAGTATAGACTCTTATTTGATCACTTCTGTATCATATTGTAAATAAATAAAATAGGATAATGGACACAAATATTATTGTTTTTCATGTTTGTTGTATATGTGCCCTTCAGGGATTCTAATTCTGCCTTCTGCACTAAATAGTGATGTAGAAAAAAATTATGATGCACACACACATTTTTGTTGCAAAAAAGTGCATAGACATCTTTCTTATTTAGGTCGAGTTTATTTATCCCAAGAGAAAGTTTCCTTATTGCTTCGTTGAATATTGAAGATGGACTTGAAATGTTTGGATCGCCTGTCTCTTGATTATAGTTTATGTCAGAGTGTTGCCTCCTATTTAAAATACATTTAGTGACAAGTGGATATGAATTGAAGCTCACTCAATTCTTACTGTAATCTATCTGTTACTCAACTCAGTTGATGCAGCAAGTGTCAACCACAGTGTCCTTGACCTGTGACCCTGTTCGTTTGGTGGAGGAGTTTCCCCGGTGGTTAGAGAAAATTTCTGCTCGCAGCCCAGGGGGAGTGTTGGTGGTGCTGGACTCTGTTGATAGATTTCAGGTTTGCTACTGTTTGTCTTGCAACAATGTAATGTCTTACTAACCTAACCGATTTGAAGGATACTGTTTCTTTTTCTTCTATATAATTACATTTTGTAATTGTGGAAGACTTCCAAAGGACTTAACTGCCATTTTGACTGTGACTTTGACTTAAGTCATTCCTTCTGTTGTCATTTGAGTATAGACTTAATGCCTCTATTGTTGCAGATCAGTGTAAGACAAACATTCATACATGTAGCTACTCTATTGATATTTTAGGGTGTAGGCTCTTTGATATTATTGGCCAAGCGTGGAATTATGTGTTGCCTCATCAATATTATTTTGAAATATAGCATAAGACTTAATTTTCATGGACTGGCATTCAACATTGTAACCTTTTGTATATAGTGATGGCACTTGATGATGATGGCAACCTCATTTATTGAGAACAAGCTATGGAAGTCTATAACCACAAGTAATGATGCACTCTCAACATCTAATGTAAGTGTACACCCCCCCCCCCGAAAAAAAACAACACAAAAAAACAACCAACAATCAAACAACCAAACAACAAAAAATCAGGAGAGTCCTGTTAATGCTGTAATAATGTCTAAATAGCATAGTCTATGACAACAGAAACGGAGAGTTGTACACTAACATTAGATATTGGGAATGCATCATTACTTGAGGTTATAGATTTCTTTATTTCATAGTTTGTTCTCATATTAAAGGAGGTTATTATCATCATCAAGTGCCAGATCACCGACACACATAGGCAATCATGGTTCATCATTCATTCCTTTGGTCAGATACTCTAAAAAATCTGTATTATCGCAGACGTTCCCAATCACAGGTTATAGACTCCTTTGTTCTGAAGTCTGTCCTCACAATTTTGTTGTACCCACAGCAAGCTGACGTTCATCTCAAGTGGCTACTGGACCCACTACCCGTGGATGCTCGGGTCATTGTGTCAGTGAATGAAGACTCTTGTCCTCAGGCTTGGAGGTGAACATATTCAAACATTTCTTTCTCTTTCGTTCTGCTTTAAAACATCACTCTGTGCCACAGATAATGTGGTAAAAGTAAAGTTTAAACCCCATGTTTTTGTACCTCATAACGATCACAGCCAGCTGTCTCCTTTCTTGAATGACTGCACCAGCCCCCACTGGGACCCCTACAGTGACCCTGGATGTTTTGAACTTGGTCAATCAGTTCAAAATGTCGATGGGGGGGGGGGGGGGGGGATAAAATGGGCAATATTGTAGAGGTTTGATGCCCCTTGTATGTTTATTTAAGAGGAATTAAACATCTGTCTCTTATAGAACAGTCAAAATGGGAAAATTTGTGTCAGGTGCCTTTTTCCCCTAGGAAGCAACTTCAGGCGCCGCTGAGCAGGAGGGGGGGGTGTTACTTTAAGTGGTAAAGTATGCACAGTTCACCCTGAGCTTTCTGTCACTGTGGGACAGGGACTTAAGAATGTTGTCTCTCTTTCTTCGCCTTTTTTCCCTCGTCACATATTAATTTCAGTTCTAGTGGGTAGTCAGCTGAGTAGTTGAGACTCAAGTGGTTATGACTGACAGGGTGCAAGCTAGTTGACTGTGTGATATTCTCACTTGAAGTATTAGAAAATGAAAATGAAATTCAATTTCTGTGTGGACCAGTTTAACACTTGGGTACTTTTTAGTAAATGTTTAGGGGTATATTTCCCTGCTGTAACAACCACCTGTGCAAGACAAACACCCTTACAAATGACAACTTCCCACATCCCTCCTTTCATTATTTTTACATTATTCTACATTTTGTATTATAATGACACTTTCCATGACGTCCGCCTGTCTAAAATGTACATTTGTTGTCTCTACAATAGTTGGCTGTCTTGAACAATCTTTGACAGAACATACATAGTTCATGTAAAGTGTCAAAAAAAGTGTGTGTATGCTGTAGGCTGTATCTTGTCTTCTCGTTTGGTGTCGATCAGGTCGTGGCCGACTTTACACATGGAGCCGTGCAGCAGCAAGCACGTGAAGGAGTTGTTGTGGGCAGAGTTGTCTTCTCTCGGCGCAAGTATGGCACCGGAGACGGAGCGACGAATCCTCGCCCAGTGCCGCACACCAGCAACGTGCTGCCCCCTCTATGTGTCCCTTATAGCCAGGCATATAGCCAGGTTAGTTTCTAATCCACAAAGTCAGCTTTAATCACATCAGATCAAGTAGTAAAAGTGTGTTGATTTTGTCTTATTTCAACTGTGTTTCTGGTTTCATGAGTTATTTAGGTTCTTTTAGGTGAGGCACCTGCCTGTCCCAAGTAATTCTGTCCCTGTTTTTGATGTATGACATTTTTTTTTCCTGCTGGTTATAGATTCGAATCTCTATTCTTTACATTTTAATCAAGTTGAGAATGGACTGCGCCACACAAGCCAGAGTGAAGTAATGTATGTTTATTGTAACTCTCTCCTGACAAACATATAGAGTTGGGGGTTTTCTTTCTTTTTTTTTCTTATTCAACAGCCTAGGCAGAGCTGACTCGGCTACTGTGGATGGACACGTATCATCTCTACTCTCCTGTGGTGACAGTTTTGACCTTTACTGCTCACTCTTGACCTGTTCCTCTGATTGCTTGGGCCAGGAAGTCTATGGTTTCGCCCGACAGGTCAGTCAAGTGGTGGTCAGAGTGGTGTTGTGATGAGCATTGGTGACTGAGGAGGGGAGGGGGGGGGGGTGTTTGGCTTGTTTTTGCAGTTAATAAGGATAAATAAAGAAGTCAGTGTAGACAGAAATGAATTAAAACGACTCATAGTGTGACACAGGAAGGGAATGTGGTTGTCTGAGTTGTGTTGTAATGAGCACTGGTGACCGAGGGGTGGTTGGTTTGTCTTAACAGTTAATAGGTATAAATAAAGAAATCAATGTAGACTAAAATTAATAAAAATGACAGATAGGAAGGGAATAGGGGCCAGTCAGCAATATCCTTCCACTACCCTGCTGTGTCATATCTGAAATTTTTATTATAATTCTTGTAACTAGAACTTTTATCAATATTTTACTGTTATGTCAGTTCAGCTGTCGTTACTGTTCTTGTTTTTAATTGTTGTTACTTTTTTGTTTTTCTTGGATGAGCTGCTTTAGTCAATGTTTATTATTCCTTGGTCCCAGATTTTGCAGTACATCTACGCTAGCCGCTGTGGAATGTTGGAGTCAGAATTACTGGCTCTTATCCCAGGACTGGGCTGGCCAGAGTTGTGTGCCTTGAGCGAGTTCCTGACACATCACTTGTTGGTGAGGTACCAGCTCGGACTTCTGGTCTTTGCTCATGCACAGGTGAGACATTTCTGTCGTGACATTGAATTTCTCATTTTTTTCTCAAATGGGAAGTTCGTTTAGGTAAGTGTTTTATGCCACTTGCAACACGATTAGGTCGTATAAGTGCCAAAGATTTGAGGTATTTTTAGAGAGCAGTGTACAAAGAAAAGGAGAGATTACGACGATAGTTGATTTAGAAGAAAGAAGGAGCAAACTATACCAGAGCACCTACCAACCACCCACATTTATTTTCTGAAACAGTCTTGCTGCAGGTGTCAAGAATTGGTTTATAACTCAGTGTACTTTTGGCTTATCAGTAATATGATAATAATAATAAATGAAGGCCCTCCTAGTTTGTTTTTCCTTTATAAAAAATTATGCCTTATTATGGCATGTACAAATGAGTCCAACGTATATCATTTAAATCATCTATGCAAAGGAAACATCAAAGTGACAGATTCATACAGACAAGCTCACCGTTGGTGGTCGCTGCCGTACAAAGCTTTGTTTTTTAACAGGGTTATTGTTTTTTCCTAAGCACACATCTGTAGAGACCACCAGTCTAAAAGCTATTTTTTGTCAGCTTTTTTATCACCAAAAGCTATTTTGTCGTCATCACCTGCAGAAAAACTGACAATATTGTATATAGTCAAGGATCTCATGAACAGCCTCTGTCAAATTTCTCCTGCTGGTTCAGTACAGTCCGTGCCGGCTTTAAGCACGCCGGCCTTAAGCACGTTTCGGACTCTAGCACGCTAAACGGCTCTTACCGAATTTTTGCTATATAAATTACACACCTATAAGCACGGTAACTTCAGCTTCAAGCACGCTTCATTTACAAGACAGTCAATATTTTCATGATGACCCATCGAAGTTCGAACACAGTTTACACCGCAGCAGTGGAGTGTGTCAAGAGAAACACAAAGAACGCAAGTGATGGACACACACACTCACGCGGGCGGAGAGGAAGGCAGAGAGAAGCACACAGCCGTGCGCGCGGACATAGGATCTAGCCTTGGCCTAGGGCAAAGCTACACACGACCAAAAAAAAAATACAAAGAGTCGGGGTGACGAGAAAGGGAGGCTGGCTACGATTTCACCTTTGACCCTCGCTATCCATCAATCCTGATTGTGTATCACGTGCGAGGTGGGATGAAGGCGGTGGTACATGTATGAGTGGCACAGCGGGCAGTGGTACACACAGGCAGTGTGTTAAAGTAGGCCTAGTGTGCTGTATCGTGACTGGCCGTCTAAATTAAGTTTTCATTTCCCATTCGACCACAAAACAAAAACAAACAAGCGAACAAAAACTACCATGGCGGGTGTCTAAATAACAGTGCACACTTTTGCGGGACCGCTATAGGCCTACTTACAAACAAAGGGTAATAGCACGGGGAATTTTCTACATGAAAATCTCTGGATTATGTCTACTTCGCACTTAAGCACGCTTCGTCTTAAAGCCGGCATGGACTGTACCACTCTATTTGCCTGATCTTTATGGTATCGGACAGGCAGCCTTAACAGGGCTGCCGACCATTCCTATTTTTTCGAAATCATTACGATTTTTTAGCCTCTCTACGAAATTCCGATCGTAAGGCGATTTATTACAATTTTTACAAGTCTGAGTGCAGACCTGTAAATCGTCCGCCAATAGTCTGAAAACAGCCAATCTCAAAAATCAACCCCCGCCCCCCTAAAAAAAGGAACAGCTGGTCCACTTCGCGCGAGTCCGCCTTGCCCACAATAATACCGTACACGAGTAGAAGCATAGAAGTAGAAACATCGCTGCCACGCTGCTGAGACCCAAGCGGTCTAAAAATAGATTTTATTGATCGGCCGATACGCGGCGTGAGTCAGTGTGCCTTCACCCCGCTTGCTTCCCCCTTTTTCCGTAATTAAGACATATTTTTGTTTGTTGAAATATAGTAATTTGAAACACTTCAAATTTGAAAATGATAGCACTATTACTAATTTTTATGGGAAATTACTAATTTTCTTCATGGTCATTACTAAAAACCATTGAAATGGGATGGCAGCCCCGCTTTAATCCTTGTTACTGTGTCTTCTGTCCGTCTGTCCTTTAGACTGACCTGTTATTTTTTTCCGTTCCAACAAAATAAGGACCCTGTAAATCTCACAGTATCTCATTTACCTTCAAAATTAGCTTGTTCGGGGTTTTTTTCGAGAGATGTCAACTTTATACAAAAATTAAAATTGAACATGATTAATTATCACAATGTTTGTTGTAGTAGTCCAAATGTGTTCTCGGGGGGTTCATATTGAAATGCTGGGAGTAAGATATTATAATCTAATAATGTCAGCTACTGGAATATTTTCTTCATAATCTTATATAAAATATCTTATGCGTGTGCTTCAGGCCCAGGAGGCTGTCTACGAGTTCTGCTTCAAGGGACAGGAGACTCGGCTCAGAGACGTCAGAGCGTCTCTCATTGGCTACTTTCAACAGCACATGAGGTACCTATTCATCTTTTATTAAATCTGTACAATATAGTATGCTGTAGTTGAGTATGTGTGTCTCGATGCAGCGGAATCAGGTGCTTGCCAATTCTTGGGCATGAGACATTATATTGGTATCATCCGGAAGCTTATTCATTTGCTTTGCTTTCAATGAAATTAATACCCATCTATTTTAGGCTGTCCGCTGTTCTGTAACAGTAAGTGGTACTGTAATGCTTTCTTGTGTTTTGTTTTGTTGTTCCAGCCCTGGTCAGGTCCCCATGCGTGTTGTGGACGAGCTCCCATGGCTGGTCAGTCAGATGGGAGACAAACAGCAGATGGAGAAGTGTATCCTGGACCTGGGCATTTTTCAACAGATTTGTACCAGGTCGGTAGCCTTTGCTTAACTTTTGAGTCTTGTGCAAGCGAGATTAAGCAAATTTATTTTGTTTATGGGTTTGGGATTTTTTTTTAAAGGAATTTTTATCAAAGCATTTTTTTTGGTAATAATTTCTTGAACATTGTTTAATATATACTTTGTTTTTTAAATTGTGTTAAATATCAAATCGAAAGTAAAAAGGGAAATTGATGCAAAATTATAATTAACCGACTGATGGAGGAAAAGAACAAATTAGATAGCCTATTAAGTAGCAGTGTCTTTCACTATTTTCTGTAGATGTATGGTACGTGATGGATGATAACAATGAGGGTATACTTAATTTGTGTAAATGGAAGAAATAGGTCATCTCTTTGTGTTCTAAAGCAAATGCTGAGGTGGATTTATGGGTCCTCAATAAAAATCAGCATGCACTGTGAACAGACTTGAGTAAAGAGGATCCAGGTTTTCTTTAACAAGTGTCTAAGAATGTTACCGAGGATCAGATGGACAGACAGTGTCACCAACGAGGAAGTGCTAAGGAAAACAATACAGATCCCAGTCAGAGATGAGGTAGGAAGAAGGCGGTGGCGATGGATTGGACATACTCTCAGGAATTCAGGCAGCTGCATAACAAAGAAAGTGTTGGATTGGAATCCACAGGGTAAAAGATCAAGGGGAAGACCTCATGGAACCTGGAGACAATTACAGAAATTGATGTACAGAAAAGTGGGAATAAAATCAAGAGGCTAGCCCAGGATAGAGAAAAACGGAAAGTGTTTGTCCGTGGCCTATACCCTAATGCAGGGTGAGGTATAGAAGTAGGCCTACTGTGATGTAACTTTTGTGTCTTCTCTCATCATTTAAATTAGAAGGTTTTTAAAATTGGTTACATGTTGAACATTTTGAAAGAAACCAGTTACATAGTTAGAGAATGACACAATCAATAACTTTTCTGCGTCTGCCAGGGGTCGCTGCTCTGAGTTGTTAGGCTACTGGCAGACGGTGGGCTGGGACAAGGACCGCACAGCTGAGGCCTACTTTACCGCCACCAAGAACCTGGAAGTTGGTTAGTGCTGAAGTGACTTAACCTTTTTCTCTATCAAGTAAATGTGAGGCTTCTTCTTTTATCCTCCGCTTATACCCTTTATATTAGCTTGTAAAAATTTCCTTTCCTTTTGTCAATTTTTGTTTTTTCAAACTAAAAAGTGTTTGTCCTGAAAATATGCATCAAAAATGTTTTTTTAAGCCGTGTAATTTCTGTTTTGAAGGAATGTCTAGCTGGTTGGGATAGTAGTTGAATGTGCTCAAAAATAAAATCTTGAAAGGGTAAAAAAATGTGTGAGAATGTAACACATATATCATTAGAGAATCTGCTTCAAATGGGGAGTGCCAACGGGCAGACAATCATGGATGAATGAGACTCTTGGGCTATTTCTAGGTACGAAAAGAAATCTGTTAATTTGTGCTTGTTTTTCTTGACAGATGATTTCTTTAAATAAAATTCTATATTTGAAGCTTTTTCAGGGGAGGGTTGCTGTTTAGACCTACGTATGTATGTTTGTAATAGCCTGTCCATCAATGCCTGATGATGACCAATGCATCTGCAGAGGAGGCCATTTCTTAATGCAAAGTTGAAGAAATATGGATTGAGATAGCATGTGGCTTCTGCTATGGCCTGTGGAACCAATCCTGGCAGAGAAGAATTTGTTATTATATTTTGAACATTTTACGAAAACCTTCACTTTCACTTGCTGATGGGTGCAGCTTGCAGGCAGCTCTCTCGACTTCAATATTTCTAATTTGTACTGTTTCATATGAATGTCAATTCTGGAATTTTAATGTAGGCTATGTTTATAGATTGCGATGTACTGATGTTTGTATTTTTCAGTGGCTGGACAGAAAGGGCTGAGTCTCCTTCGAGTGGCAGAAATATATGAAACACTTGGAGGATTCCTTCGAGACTTGGGTCTTCTTTCTCAGGTGGGTCTGCCCAGCAATTTCTTTCTTTTCTTGATTAGGCAGCACAAATTATTACTGGGTCCTGCGGGGCTTATATGAGGAAGCTCTGTTTCATTGATACATTTTCTGGGCATACCGATGGTTCTGTTGATGTCGTATGGATTATGTTGAGCATAATTCTGGTTTAAATGCACGACTGGGTTGTTAATAAATTTCGGTTGTTTAGGGAGGTTTTCAAAACTCTGCATCCTTACCTCGGTTACATAATAGAATATTACTTTGTGAGTACCCACTATAGTATTTATAGAGGCATTTAGTTTAGTTTTAGTAAGGGTTTTAAAGTGCTTGCAACACAGTTAGGCAGTACAAGTGCGTAAGATTACCAAGTTGAAACGTACAAAGAAAAGGAGGAGGAGAGACAAAGATGAGAGATGTTTGATAGGAAAGAAGGAGCAAACTACACTAGAGCTCTGGTCAACCATTAACCAGAGGTGGTTAATCTGCACCATAGTCTTAGCTTCATTTTTATTTTTTCTAATACAATGTCTTTATTATGATATCATTCTCTTTTTTTAAAAGTCCTATAAACAAAAATTGTGAGGCGTGGTGACAAAATGAGTTACTTCTCGCAAGCCACAAATCGTCGGTCGCCTGATAAAACCGTGAATTCCACAAATTTTCGAAAATTGTTTGGGTTTTTTTTGGTGCATATTTTGACAGTGCTTGGTGAGATACATGTCCCTGTAAAACTATTTTTCAATTATCTCAATTCAAACGTGTAATCTGACGTAATAAGAAAAATCATGAATAAACACTGTGCCCCAAAAATCGCCTGATGAAACCGTGAATCCCACGCCTGTGTGAAATTCACGATCTCATCAGTCGGTTTTTATGACTCGCGGGGCTGACTGTTGGCTCCATGAATGCCTCTTTAGACCATTGAAAAATACTGGAGGAGGGCCTACCCCAGAGTTCCTCTCTGAGTTGCACTCTTTTCCTTGTTTTCATCTACGACCTGCCTGAGATACTGAAATCGGAGAAGGCCCTATATTCATACCTGCCAACCGAATAGAAAAAATCGGTAGATCACCGACTTTTTGGTCAAACTACCGATCCACCGATTTTGAGAGATAAGCCTCCGACTTTGTGATTCAGCAGGGCCCCGGGAATTTCCCAGGAATTCGAGAAAGTTATCGAATATTTGAAAACTAAATGCGATAACGCCCTTAAAGTTCGTTTTTGCCGGTCGCGATTGTGATATTCATGGCTTCCCCGAGAGTATGTTTCTTCACGCAGACAGTCGGCTATGGTGGCAAGCGGAAGTGTATGTGTGATACCGACGTTTGATCGGGATAATCAAGATATACTTTCACTTTCATTACCACCCAGAAGTTTGCTGGTAGTAGTTTGATAACGGAACTTTAATTGTAACAACATGCAGGCTGTGCAAGGCAAACGCTGTGTCGCCTTGAAAATAAATCAATATTTGTCCTGTGCTGTCACTTGTGAAAGAAAAAGAAAAGAAAAGAAAATTAATGTTATGCTAGCGTCTTGTCGGGCTCGCCATTGTGACCGGTCAATGAACCTGCACGTTCCATCACATTGTGAGCACTGGCAATTGTAGGGGTCACCAAAGTTCATTCAAAGTCTGAGCGCTGCGAAGTATAGGACTCCGGAATGGGAGGATTATTTTTTTTTTTTAAGATACACCTGGGGGGGGGGGGGGGGGGTGGTCAACACCAGGGGACAAAAACTGAACTTGGAAGCAAATTTTAGGATTCTAAATTTTGATTACTACTAGATCTAGAACTCTCTGCAAAACGCACGTTGGTGCAGGCCTTGTGTGGACTCGGGTCCGTCGTACTCTTACTTTGTTAACTCTGCAACGGCAAAGGGCCAAGGCTAGGCCTAAGTCATCCAAGGCCCACCTTTTCTTCATCTTTTCTTCTTTGTTTCTTGGTTGTTTTTTTTGTTTTTTGTTGTTGTTTTTTTTTTGGGGGGGGGGGGGTTGGTTTCATTTGTGTGTGTGTGCGTGCACATAATATATGAATTGGACAGGAACGGCACCAACTGCTTAAGGGTAAATGCCTCTGGTAGTTTTCATATTTGTCATATTTTTTTGTTCTTTGACATTTTCTACTAAATTCTACATTTGTTTGAAGTCGCAAACACATTCATGCATATGTGATGTGGGTCAAAATATTGATAAGGATCCCAAATTAAGTTTGCGACAAGTGGTAATATAGTCTACTACAGATTTTTTAGGTCAACTACAGATTTTCGGACAAAAATTGCATCAACTACAAATTTTAGCCCTGGCAATGTTGGCAGGTATGCTATATGCCGACGACCTAGCCATCTGGCATACAAGTAAACAAGCTGGCATCAGTGCACGGCTCATAAATGAGGATCTAGATAGATTCAACAACTACTGCTGCAAGTGGAAACTAAAAGCAAATTGTACCAAGACAATCTACACCTTCTTTACAAAAAGCCACAAAGTTGCAAAGCAAAATCTCACCATCTCACTTGCGGGAAACAAACTAGAAAAAGTTGAAAACCCGACCTACCTTGGGTTCGAGCTGGACAAACACTTTTCATGCAAAAATCATATCTGGAACCTGAAGACCAAGGCCAACAAGAGACTTAGCATTCTCAGACGACTGGCTAGCACTTCATAGGGAGCAGACAAGGATGCTCTCAGACAGCTATATGTATGCTCTGCCATGGAATATAAGTAACCTAACCCTACAGACAATCTGCAGCAAACCAACTCAGAGGTCTCTTGATAAAATCCAGAATCAAGCTGTACGATTTATCTCCGGAGCTTTGAGATCCACTCCAACTGCAGCTTGTGAAATCCATACAAACCTGGAACACTTGGACTTGTGGAGAGAGGCATGACCATCTACGGAAAAGATGTACAACAGTATTATTTCTGAATGGTAATTGACTACATTTATCCTTTTAGTTTATGTCATGAACGCCAAATGACGGAGGAAATCCGTTTTCCCCCTCTCCTGTAAAATTTGCTTCGTGTGGAATTCACGATTTCGTCAGGCGACCAAAGAAATTAAGATATTGGCCAAAAATCGACTCTAAGCTCAAATTTTTAGATTTTACATTAATGCCGGGAAGGACTTAAGGATTATCAAGAACATGTACTGGGATCAAACTGCTGCAATGAGAATAGAAAACGGCATCAGCGAATACATACAGATTAAAAGAGGAGTCAAGACAGGGATGTGTACTTTCTCCAGACTTGTTCTCCCTGAATAGTGAAAATGTCATGAGATACATAGAAGAAATGCCAGGTATCTCGATAGAGGGACATAATATGAACAATCTTAGATATGCAGACGACACAGTCCAAATAGCAGATGATGAAGATCACCTACAGAATCTATTAAATGTCATCATACAAGAGAGTGACAACATGGGCTTAAGCCTAAACATCAAGAAAACCAAAACAATGGTGATAAGCAGAAACACTCCAACCCCAACATGCAATATCAAAATCAATGACACCTCCCTCAAGCAAGTACAACATTTTAAATATTTGGGGACCATTATATCATCAGATAGATGATGTCACCCCAAAATTAAAAGCCGCATTTGCTAAGCAAAAGCAGCCTTCCACAAAATGAAAGAAAGAGATACTCAGAAATGTCAATCTCTTACTGGAAACGAGAAAAAGAGTACTGAAAAGTTACATCGAGCCAATCCTATAATACAGGTGCGAAGCGTGGACAATCAATAAACAGCTGGAAAGAACAATTGTGGTGACAGAGTTATGGTTCATAAGACGAATGCTACATATCCCATGGACAGCTAGAAAAACAAATGAAGTCTTGATTGAAGCAAATTGCAGAAGACAACTTGTGACGAATATACAAAAGGGACAGGCAAATTTCTTCGGACTCAATGCGGAAAGAAGCATTGGAGAATTTTGTAACAACAGGCAAGTTTGATGGAAAGAGAGGCAGAGGCAAACAGAGAGAAAAGATACTGGACGAAATGACAACATGGCTGGGAGCAGCTAGAACAACAGACACCATCACTGCAAGGCAAGACAGAATGAAGTGGAGGTCCATGATCGCCCACGTTAGTCGGCAAGGCACCGAATGATGATGATGATTAATGCTGTATACTCTAAGTACGAGTATAACATGCCTTTTATTATTTCATACCTATAAATTGTAAAACTTCACCTTTAAGCGTTCACTGTATCTATTTCCATAGGGCTGGAATCCAAGAAGTAACTCTTTTTGATAGCACCCTTCACAATTGGTTCTAATTTCTGCAAACTCTGTACCCCACAGGCTCTTCCTGCTTTGCAACGAGCATTGGAGATCCGCGAGATCGACCTTGACCCAGATGACCCCCTGGTGGCAAGGTCACTTCACATGTTGGCCGGGCTTCACGCGCAGTGGGGCAAGTACAGCACGGCTGAGACGCTGTATCGACATGCGCTGGAGATTTGTCAGAACACGCTGGGCACGGACCACCCACTAGTGGTGAAGGAGCTGGAGGCTCTGGCCGCGCTCTACCACAAGCAGGACAAGTGAGATTGTCGCCGTCGTTGTGATGAATGTTTACATTTGTGAGGCATCGTGGTGAAAACAGCCGCTCGTCAAAATAATGAAATTGAAGAAACTGGCATTTTTCTATTCATTTGGCAATTTTTATCTAATTATTGTTTTTTGACTCAACACCTTTAAGATCCATTTAAAAACCCATTTATGTGTGGATTTTACTGAAAAATGTTAATTTAAGGCACAAAAAAAATATCAATTTGCAGTTTACAATGGCTCGCTTATTTTCCTTGTGAAAGCAGGCGACCCCCACGTCCTTCAACTGCAAATATTTTGAGTGCTATTTATAATTTATGAGTATTTTTTTAACGAAAGCGTGACAAATGAACAAGCTTCAATATGATACCAATTACTCCACATGTCCTAAAATTGACGAGCGCCTTATTCTACCGGGTCGTGACGCTTCTGTTGCTATGATGATTTGTGTCGTTGCGATGAATGTTTACCTCTGTTGCTATGGTGATTTTTGTTTCTGTGATGAATGGTCCATCTGTTGCTATGGTGGTTTGTTGTCTCTGTGATAAATGTTACATCTGTTTCCATGGTGATTTGTCTTTGTGCTGAATGTTATTATTAATATTACCTGGCTGTTATAGGCCTTCTTTTTTCTGACCATATCATTGTCATGTTGTGGAATTGTAGTACACAAAGAGTTAAATATATCTAAGTGAAAGTGAGAGTTCCCATTATGTTTATACTGGTGGCTTTATTCCAGGCATGACTTGGCACATCGCTTGAGGAAAAAAGCTTTCGCCATCAAGAAAACTCTTCAGACTCCTAGAAGCCAGTCTGTGAGTAGACAGCGTCCTTGTGTGTGAGCGTGTGCATTTGCCTGTGTGTGTGTGCATGCGTGTGTGCGAGTTTGTGTGTGTGCGTAAAAGAGAGAGAGAGAAAATCTTATCTTTTGTTTGTGTTCCTGTTAGTATTTATTCCTACTGGTGTTAATCTGGAAAATTAAATGAATTCATTTGGCTTTCTTTTTTTTTTTACAATGGAAATGGAGTTCATATTGTTCAAAGATATTAAATGTAGCCCACAAAATAGTGGGTCCAAATATAAAGAAATGATCATTTTTCTTAAATATTTTGAGCACTAAGGTCATTGTAGATACTCTAAAGATGGACCAAGTAAATGCAAATGTACTCAATCAACATTTTCTCTTTATTAGGTCATGTAGTCATAGGGAGTACCGTAGAGAACAGTACACATTGAGCTTTGATGTTTGGCATTTTGGCATTTATTCATCAGCCATTGTTAAGGTGAAACTTTCCATATTCCGAGAGGGTGGTTGATGGACATTCTGGAGTGGTTTACTCCATTCCTATTATGTTTGGAGCTCAATCCAAACCCATCAAATGATTTTGTTTATCAGGGGAATTAGATGCTTGGATGGTGCCACTGGCAGTCCTACTTCTTTTTTTTCCTCTGTTGTTTCTGGCTGTCTGTTTTCCTTTTCCTTTTCACTAAATAACAGCTAATGTGTCAATATGCTTCTCTGTCCTCCAACAAATAAACATTACCAGAGGGAGTAGATTGTTGGAGGGTTCCACTGGCAGTTCTACATCTTTATTTACCCATTGTTGTTTCTGGCTGTCTGTTTTGCTTTTTTCTTGCCCTAAATATGGCCTACCCGTTAATGTGCCAATGTGCTTCTCTTTTCTCCAACAAATAAACAAATATTATAGGTACCAGAAACTAAATTTTCAAACTAGCTGTATGCCAAATTTATCTGTTTCATTTAAAAGGCCTATATCCACTGAGCATTTTGGTACCATTCTTTAACCTCTCCGTCAATTTTTAAGAAAATTGTACTTGTTTAAAATTTGATCAAATTTGTTAAAGTCAGTCACTGGCTGCAACCCCATGTTTGACAGACAATAAAAAAGTACCAAGAGCAGTAAACATCTCCACATTAACAGAGTACAATCACTATAACAAATATATGGAGCCTAATTTTTTTCAAGACTGTGTGATCATTACAAATCAGTATTTTATCGCCTCAAACATGATGATCTGTCGTTATTTCGACAAAAACACCGAGCGTTGACCCGGCCGGCGCCGCACCAGCCCCCGCAGCGAGCGAGTCGGCTCTATACTGTAGTGTACCACGGATGCGGGGTCACATGCTTTCCGAATCTCGCGGAAGGATTGATAAAAAATAATTCCAAGTTGATTACTTTATTCTAATAGAAAATAAACTGATTTTTTAATTGATAAGTTTTATAAGCCGGTATTTGACATATTTTGTGTAAAAAGTGATCTTTAAACATTTTGACGGTATTTTTAAAAGCTTTCTATTTAGACGCCAAAGGACAAAAATATATCACAGGTAAGCACATTTAAAGCTCTACTGTTCTCCGCCAATAAAAAGACGATATTTAATCATCCCTCGTTCTGCGAAGCATTTGAATGCACGCGTGTCAATTTTTCAACCGGCCGACCACGCATTCCGACCGCGAGGGGCTTCGCTTTCGTCGGCGATTCTCCAGCTCCTAATAATCGGACATATAAACAACTTACACCATTGTAACGAGGAAAAGCTGAACTTTTACAAGGTGTGCGGCATTTGGTGTTTTATAGTGAAAGAGCAAAGAAACAGTGATCGGAATTACCCCGATTTCACCAATACCACGCTGTCGGAAGGCCGCGAGTGCCCGCGAGGCCGTGTTTACGCTACCTAAATATTATCAGGGAGATTAGACTGTTGGAGGATGCCACTGGCAGTCCTATTTCTTTTTTTACCCATTGTTGTTTCTGGCTGTCTGTTGTGCTTTTCTCTTACGCCAAATACCAGTCAACTTGTCAATGTGCTTCCCTGTTCTCCAACAAACAAACAAAACCAGGGAGAGCCATGTGTTGACTCGCTGCAGCAGCGTGTGGTTCAGCTAGAGGAGCTTGTCATGGGCCCGGACTCATCCGACCTGGCACGCTCTCTCAATGAGCTGGGGGTGCTGCACTATCTACAGAACAACCCAGAGTGAGTAGTCCAACCTGCTCTAATGGCCACCTGTCCAAGACAATCAGACAAACTCCTGTACAAACAAAAACTTCTCACTTTCTCCCTTGCATGTTTCCTATATTATTATTATACTGACACTCTCCAAGATGTTCTACTCTCCAGACAAGCAATGTTCTCTTCAAAATGAAGTTGCTATCCTGGACAGTTTTGGCCATACTTTCCTTGTTAAAGGAAGTAGACATGTATTGTGGGTGTTGTGTGTGTGTGTGTGTGTGTGAATATATGTTCATGAGTTGGTGGGGGTGCATATATGTGTGTGGCTTTAGATGAAAGTGTATATGACTATGAGAATGAGTTGAGGGTTAATAATGTGTGTGTGTGTTGTGAGTTTTAGTTTGTGTGTGCTTGTGTGTGTGTTTGTGTGTGTGTATATGTGTGTGGAAGTGTATCTGTGCACTGATCCCTATTCTTTGCTGGACTACTGTAGTCGAACTTGTTTTAACAGCCACCTATCTAAGACAATCATTTGTATAAAGGACCACTTTCCACTTCCCCACTTGTGCTTTTTCTACATCATAATGACACTGACCAACATGTTCATCTGTCTAAGACAACCTTTTTTTCTCCTCAACAATGGGTGGATGACTTGAACAATACAATTTCAACAGAATTGTCCTGCACTGTTTCTGTTGACATTGTGCTGACTTGCAGTAAACTTCAACCTCTACATTTTCTCCATCTGTAAAGCACTGCGGAATCGTTCTTCAAGCGAGCCCTGGAGATGCGGGAGACAATCCTGGGAAGTGACCACCTGGATGTGGCTTCCTCACTCAACAACCTGGCCGCCCTCTACAACGACAAGAAACTTTTTGAACGTGCTGAGCCCCTCTATGATGAAGCCCTGAGAATTAGACTCAAGGTATGCTTTTGTGCCAGCTTTTGGTAGGTGCAAAGATATTCATGGGATTTTTTTTTCTGATAACAGGAATTTTGATGATGTAGAATGAGAGAACTATGGGGAAGGGGGAGTGATAGATTGTGCAGGTGATTGTCATGGACAGGTGGTCGTTAAAGTAGGATCTTTCAAAGTTGTAAACAGGTCAATGTAATCACAAATATTTTGTTGTATCTTGTTTTTCTGGTTTAATTCCTAATGTACGGGTGGTTGGAGGTCCCCACTAGTATAGGTCCTGCTTCTTTTCTTTTCCCTCTGTTCTTTCTGTCTATCTGTCTTGTTTCTTCCCTGCATTGCATGACTGTTATTGTGTCTATGTGCTTTCCTTTACTCAAACTCATTCCTCATTTGGTTTTTCGTGGATTTTCAGTTTCAATGAAACCTTTTGTTTCCTTATTTGTTCAGGAGGATACTGATGACAAAATAATCCTTTACACTTTAATTTTTCTTTCTCAGCACTTGCCTCCTGACAACCCGGCTGTGGCCAGTATCATCAACCAGCTAGCTCGCCTCTACAAACAACAGGTAGACACAAAAACTCATCCTTACCTCCAAAAACAAAGAAAGAAAGATATAAAAGAAGTTTTTTACCATCTAGCATAAGGCTTTTGTCAGAATGAGCATAGATGTGTGTTGCTCTTAGAGTATGTATCTGTATATATATAACTCCAAAGGTCTAGTATTTAAATTCCTGCATGTGGTTGAATGATGCATTTCATGTAAATATGTACTTTTTGTCAGCTTTATTTCTCCTTTATGTTGAATTTTAATGAGAGTAATATATATGATTTTATTTTTTTTATGTATACCTGCATGTGTTTTTATGGTCCTGTACAGCCATGGAAAATTTCCCTCTGGGATAATAAAGTACTATCTTATCTTATCTTTTCTTATCTTTATGCCGCACCTAACAACTCTTTTCTTAGGTAGAGCTCTTTGCACTACAGTTCCAGGGAAGACATTCTGATTACAGTGGAAACCTGATATAACAGGGATGGTGGGAGTAGAGAAAATGTCCTGTTATATCCGATCCCTGTTAAATCAGAAATGCAAGGAAAGTAAGCATTTGTGGACTAATCCAGCTGTACTTATTATTCATGGGTAGTTTCCCTTGCCAGAAGTACCCATGAACAGTGGTTTTGGCACCAACTTTCTCCTTGCCTCCTTAAACCACGCCAGAAGAGCGGTCCACAGCATCAGCATCGGGTAGTCTCATCTTCTTTCAGTCCAGAGTGAACTTTCAATTGGAGTATGCTGCCACTATCTTCTCTCTATCCTTGATAATGGTGTGAATCGACCCTGGTGGAATGTCGAACTGACGACAAATCTCTGCCAGTGGAGCCTGCTTTTTGTCAACAGCCTGGATTATTTCGAATTTTTTGTCAATTGAAAGGCATTTTCTCTTGCGCTTAACATCGTTGGTGACATTATGCGTGTGTGTTGCTTGGTTTCGGGCTAGATCAAGGTCTGCGGCACACCGCAGCCCTCTCTCGCTTCACACGCTGCGTATGCTCACAGTGGCATGGCTTGCGTGGGCTTGCTCCGTCACTGCGTTACTCTCTCTCTCTCTCTCTCTCTCTCTCTCTCTCTCTCTCTCTCTCTCTCTCTCTCTCTCTCTCTCTTTCTCTCTCTCTCCCTCTCCCTCTCCCTCTCTCTCTCCCTCTCCCTCTCCCTCTCCCTCTCTCTCTCCCTCTCCCTCTCTCTCTCTCTCTTACTTTTTACACATTTTTGACGAGCCTTTGTCCCTGCTATCACCGGTTGGGCTGCGCTGAGGACCTGTTATTGCCGATAACTTTTAATAGAGACAAAGAGAATGGAAAAAACGGGCATTTAAAAAATCCCTGTTATTACCGGATCCCTGTTATTACCGGGCCTGTTATATATGGTTTCCACTGTATTCTCCTATAAGTGTGTGACAGTGACAGATGTTCAATTGGGGTTCGCCAGCTCAGTTTTGTAATAAAAATAGATGCACAGCTGCTGCTACCAACACTAGTATATTTATACATTGCAACATATTATTTTCTGATATTGTACGCTGTGTACTTTTGTAAACCAAATCTGGGCAAAGATGAATTATAAAGGTGTTACTAATGCTTTTATAAAAGAAGTAATAATGTTCTGTTGTGATGGTAGTTATGATAAAGAGCTAATGAACGAACATAAAATTGTGGATACCACCCCAAAGGCCTCTGGTTTATCTGTCACTAATGGGACATAAGCATGGGAAAGGACTTTCCACTCGGCTTTGACTCTGCCTTTGCCTAGAAAAGCACCATGGGTAAATATTTTTTTGCTCAATATTTCTTTTTCAATATTGAAAAATAATGAATATGTAAGAGATTCTCTCATCTGAATCTAACATTCCCATAATTTTGATTCTCTAGCGTCTGGTCTGAACCTTTGCCTTTGTATTGCAAAGCTTAACTCTTTATCTCCGAGGGGGATAAACCCTTTACGGGGGCCCTATTTTATACTAAATCTAAAAATGACAAAAACGTCATAAAATGGGTGATTAAATCAAAACAAGTGACTTATTTTGATAGTTCTTCATCTAATGAATGAAACTCTGGTAAAAGAGACACTTGTTTTTGGCAATTTGATGTTGAAGCCATCGTAAAGGAATGCGCCCGAGCCAGCTCACCGGAGGTAAAGAGTAATGAGCATGTTCCTCGCACTGCTTGGATAGTCAACTCCTTCTTTTGCATTACTCGTACTAAGAGAGTTTGTCTCATCCTCCTGGGGAACAGAGCAAGTACGACAAGGCCGAACCACTTTACCGTCAGGCGGTGGAGATCAGGGAAAAAAGCTTTGGGCCGACCCACCCATCTGTGGCCACGGCATTGGTCAATCTGGCTGTCCTTATGTCACAACAGGTTGGTAAATACTGGATTCAAAAGTTGTTGCTCTTTTATTTGTTTGAAGAGGTTTGAACTGGTTTGTATGTTATGCTATTTGAGCCTTTCTTTGGGATGGGATAGACACAAGGTCTTGAAGAATAGCCCTCTTCATGTGTTCGGAGGTTGAACTTCTTCATAACTTCACGTTTGGGGGAACTATATCTGGAACCATAGTCTTAAGGGATATATCCCAACAACCAAGACAATGGGCATCCGTCTTGGACAATTTCATCTGTATTGATATTTGTGCTTAACTTTGTCTGTGTAGGATTTCCCTTTTTGACCTCTCTTCACACAATTTCACTCAATTTCTCTCAGATTTGACCTCTCCTCACACGAGTTCTCTCAAATTTGACCTCTCCTCACACAAGTTCTCTCAGGTTTGACCTCTCCTCACGCAAGTTCTCTCAGATTTGACCTCTCCTCACACAAGTTCTCTCAGATTTGACCTCACCTGGTAAAATTTCTCTCAGAACCGCTATGAGGAAGCAGAGCCTGTCTATGAGCAAGCTCTAAAGATCTACGAGGATACGCTAGGGCTGCATCACCCCCGTGTGGCAGAGACTTTACGCAACCTAGCTGTGATGAAATATGAGCAGGTAGGTCGACTTGTCTATATGTTTGTAAGGTAGTAATAACAAAGAAAGCGTAAATGGTTTGACTTTCCTGCAGGGAAAGTGACCAAATGGTTAGAGTGGGGAAAAAGAAAGACAAAAGGAAAGGAAACGGGGAAGCTACAGGAGTTTGGAATAGAAAGAAAATTAGGATGCTATAATAGAGTAACTGTCTATTGTGTACAACTTAGTGGTTAGGCTACCAGACTCGTAATCGTGAGGTTGCAGGGTCAGGGGTTCGAGCCGCAGGCCCGACGTTGTGTCCTTGGGAAAGGCACTTTACACAAATTTTCCTCACTTCACCCAGGTGGAAATGGGTATCCGGCCATAGACAGCGAAAGATCTTGTCTGTATGTTAGTGTTTTAGCGCCTATAAATGGCCGCTTGCACTGTATGCTTCCCAGAAAGTTGAGGTTGTTTCAGAATGCTCTCAGGCCTGCTGGGGTAATAGTATAGATTGTGAAGCGCATAGAGCCTGCTGTTGAGCGGGGATTTGCACTATACAAATGCTATCTATTATTATTATTATTATTATTATTATTAGTATATATATTATGGTCTTGGTGGTCTTACAGGCGAAGTTGAGAATGGTTTTTAGTGTTCTTGGGTCTGCTGGGGTAATAATAGTTGTATGCACTTAGAGCATGCTTTTGAAAGGGGAAATGCGCAGTACAAATGTTGTTTATTATTTATTGTTTTTATTATTAATATTATCATTATTATTTACATCATACCTGGTATCTTTATGTGTGCTATTTTGCTCTCGCTGGGCATGGCACTCAGGTCACATCTTTGTCATTTTGTGTGTGTGTGGGGGGGGGGGGGGCTCCTTTTTGGCTGCTGACCCCTTTTTACTGTTTCTTCTCAGTTAATTGTGGGGCAAATTACATATATATTTTTTTATTTATCATCTTACTGTATTATCATTATCTTTTTTTTTTGTGGGACAATTATTTTTGTTCGTACCTTACTACTTTACTATTGCAGGAGGACTTTCAGACTGCTGCTCATTACTACAAAAGAGCGACAGAGATCAAAGACCAAGGTTCCAGCTATGGGGACAAGGTCATGTCTCGCCGCAGCTCCAGCATCGACACAAACTCTACGGTCAAGAATATCTGATGTTGGTCTGATTTAAATATTGCTCAAGATGAGTTTTGTCTGTGCAGGTTGAGTTGTATTTATGTTTGTTTAAATACCAAAGTCACTGACAAATACTTTTCTGTTGCATTATTCATTTTGTCTGAAAATGTTTTGAGAGTTTTATTTCCCCTACAATTGAATAAATAGTGGCATCCGCTTGTACCCACATGTGCTGGACTGCCGGGTTTTCTTTTGTTCAGCCAGTTTTTGGGTTAGAGTATTACCTGTATTACCTATCCTGGGCAACAACTTCATTGAACACTAGACAGATCCATAAGTCTGACATCGTAGTTTTCTGCATGGAAAATTTCAAAAATCTGCGCAGAATTTTACCCTCAAAATGACAAAATTCTGCAAAAATTCAGCAAGGATTCCTTCCATGTCTAAACTTCTTTTTCCATACCTGTACTGCTTTAAATATATAAGTACCAATAAAGTACTGATTAATCATAAGCTGAGAAGTAGCACTACAGACACTGTAAATAAAATGTTTAAAACCAGCCATTAGCAGCATACAATGTGTATTATTGTTTAGAAACATAAGCCCACAACATAAAATACTAGCAAAAGTGTGACCCAAAGAATTGAGACACTACACCAGTAATTTCATAATCAGGTGAGCTGGCAGTTTGAGCTGTCATTGATTGTCAGGAGGCGTTGAAGACAAAAAAGAGAATTATGTTGTTTAGAAAAAAGAAGTCCTAGGAAGATGGGTAGAATATGTAGGAGAATTATTTGAAGATAAAAAAACCACCCCTACCGCAACCAAGCAACAACAATGGTCCCAACATTCTAAAGTCAGGGGTAGAGCTGGCAATTAGAATTAGAAACACCCCAGAAGGAAAAGCCTCGGGTGAAGATGGCATAAACACAGAAATGCCCATCCACCGTCATCAATTTACGGGCATGGTCAAGTACCATGTTACGTACGCACTAACACTAACAGAACAGTTTTCCGCCAAACTGACGTTCGGCAGCATTTATTTTCAATGTATTCTTTCCTTTCAAAAATGTATCCATTTTTGCTGAAAGACAAATCTCGTCTCGCCTGTACTCCTATACAATAGCCGCTACTAGCACATGCACAATAGAATCTAGATGGAAGACAATGCTACTCACTGAAGTGTTTTAGGCCCTTCCCAAAGGGGGATATTGACATTTTTTTTCTTATAAACAGTAGAATTGTAAATGGGCTGATTTATCAATGTCATGCTCACACTGTGCCACAATAACATAGGGAATAACGGGAACTGCTGCTTTTTCTTTCCTCATCCTTACTATCGTCATTTTTTCCTCTACTTCTTTTTTGTTTGTCACGCTTCTTGTGAACTGCTATTTCCGGGGTGCCTTGATAGTCGAAGCAGACTTTGCACTGTTGAGGCAAGAGAGGTGAGCAGAGTAAACCTGACTCCCCATTTAAACCACTCTGTTGACATCCACCCCTTGGCGCTCATATGAGTTACAGTACATGTATGCTGTTGTGAGCTCCGTAAATCTTATTAATACAGAGGGCCCACTATGGATGGGATCGGCCGATCGGGCTAATCGCCCGACTCGGTCGCCTCAAAAACGTATTTGTTTTCAGCTTCAGGCGATCGAGTCGGGCGATCGGCCCGATCCTTCCGTAGTGGGTACCCCATAATAAAACAAACAAAAATCTAGATCTAGATCAATTGTGTTTCCCCCCCAAAAAGAGCTCTCTGTCTGAAAGTTTAATAAATGCCACAAAATGTTGCAAAATTCACCAAAAAAATGAAAATTCCGCTGCACGTTTGATCCATTTTTCTGCGGCTGCAGCGTCCACGCAAAACTTGGATAGCAGATAAGTGCTCAGTTCCTCTCAGCATCAAAACCCACAAGGTATCCATACTGTTTGCTCATGGCAGTTTACTTCTCTAGCTATACGTATAATATAGCTCTTTTACATTTATGTAGTGAAAGGTTGAATTGATTTGATTTCAAAGGATAGACAATGGATTCCCCACAGAAAGCGGGAAAAATATGTTTGTCATCTCCCTGCTTCCTGACTGTGATTTCAGCATCCGAGCTAATCTCACTTGTTACGATTTGGGCCAGAAGTACAGGAGAGAATAGTTAGAAGTATTTTCTGCCCATATATCAAAAACTGTTCTAAGATGTAACGCTGCAAGGTTGCAAGTTATCAGTCCTTAGTGCAATCCATAATATATGTATAATATATTCTTTTACACAGGGTATTACTTTATATCAGTATAAATAAGTTTATCTCAAAGTACCTGAATGACAAAAATCAGTCTTTTTGAGCTGACTGACTTCATGTAGTATATAAACTTTTTATTTATATACCTGTCATTGTTGAGTCTCAGTCTAGTGTACTTCATTTTTAGTGCAATCTAAATGCTTCTATGTATTTAAAACTTGACTATTGAGGTTGTCTCAAGCACCAAGTATAACATCTGCATAGTAGTAATGTCTTTCATATTTTTTAGCTTCTCTGGTGTGTGGTGTAGGTAACTTTTGTCATAGCAGCAAACAAAAGGTGCCAGAAGAAGCAAAATTCCGATGATTACTGAATCATCAGCACTTTTTCATGTACATGTAAGGTTTTTTAAAGTTCATAGTTTCAGAATTCATATATCAGTGGTAATTACACCTGCCCTCTGGTAGCAAGGCTGTAGCTAACCAAAACGTCAAAGTGTTTGAATATAACGAACACTGGAAATGTGTCAACTCGACTTTTGTAACCCTGACCTTCTGATTTAACCCATTTGTTATCACTAGCCGCCCCCTCCCCGCTCCATTTTTGCCATTGTTATCCTTTGTTTTTTGTGTTACTGCTGTTGCTGTATTTATTGTTATGAAAGTTATTTCACTTATAATTGTGTTCCGTCCGATGAGCATATGTGCCAAAGTCATCCCTTGTCATTTTAAACTGAAACCCATCAGCTTCTTTCAATGTACATATGAAAGTCCGGCAGTAATTTTATGTTGACTGTGAGTTCATATTTTTACTTTCAAGGGACAGAGAATTGTTTGTGGTATAGAAAAGAATTTCAATCAACATTTAATGTTGTTTGTAATGTTGTGATAATTGTTCTCAAATCTGATGACTATATCAAGAAAAGTGTGAATACCAGGTTGCTCCCATAACACACTTCTGATGTTTTTTTAAGGGTCCTAGGGGTGCAGTCTTTTTTGTAGCAAAATTTTAATTCCAAGCTATTGAACTTTAGTGACTGTTTATGTCCACCTCATTTAACTGTTGTGTCTCTAAACATATATTTTACTTGCAGTCTCTTAGGTTTTGAATAGTCCTCTGGTATCCCTTGTCACAGAAATCAGGCTAGAATTATGTTATTGTAGAAGTGTGCATCCTTCTCCTCAAGGCAATTTATCTAACAGAATCTCTTAATTTTCTTGTAATACTTTGATATAATATGTTGCAAGATCAGTTTGTGTATTATTTTGAATCCGTCCTTTGCAGCCCTTTTTTCCCCTTATATTGTAACCATAGAGGTGACTTGGAAGCTGTTTTGTACATATTTTGAAATTTTGTTTTTGCTGTTGTATTTTGTTTTTTAAGTAACTACGCATAATCATTCCTGACCTGTAGGCCTATTTGAAAAGTGAGAAAGTAACGGCTTCAGTCATATTCGTATTTGTTACATATGTACCTTTTCTCTCTGAAGTTAAACTGTGATTGTAAAGGGATGTTCCTCCCAGTAGGATAGTGGTAATAAACTGATCAATTCCTGACCTGCGTATGGCTCACCTAGCTCTTCTCTAGATAAGGAAAACCTACAGAAACATCTCTACTGAGATTTACCTGCGTACTTCCAAATTTTAGTTTGCCTGTATTTTGTTTTCTTTTTTTTCCCCTTTTTTACTGGTTCACATGAATTCAGCTCCAGGTTTTCCAAATTACCCATTTATGTCTCGGAGGATGTTTAACACTTACTACAGTATCGTCGCAGTTGCCAGGCCATAGTATGTGCTCACTACTTAATCGCTGACGCAACCAGGTGCACTACACATAATTTAACGACGAATGGACGCACTGCCCTGAAGTAAATACCAAAGGAAATCACTCTATATGATAGCTGAATGATTGATGAACCTCGCTGAATTTTTAAATTGTGTTTCTTGGGCTGCCAAGGTTTTTCTAATTTTAAAAAAACTTCTACAACGGCCTCAGTGTTCTAAACTGGTGCAGTACACAAGGGTTTTTCACTATATGAGCCTTCGATACTGTAAGTGTTAAACTCATTCAAAAGTTTTGCAATTACTCAGTGTCACACTTTTTTTTATTTTAGGGATTGTACATTGGGGAAAAAATAGGAGGTATTGTCCAGTCCAAAGATAATATGTTGAATATTACTTCTGTCAAAGTCAGATTGAGGAACATAATATGTATATATATAGAGTTACTCACAACTGCTATTTTGTTTAAATGAACTTAATTGTTTGAGCCAAATGTAAAAAAAAAAATGCTTATTAATAGTAATGTTTTCCCCTAAATGCTTACATGATTTTGCAACAGTTTCCATGGTCAGCTTATTTGTTTCATTGAGGCAGTCTTTGTACTATGTCTGTCCTACTTTTGAATGTACAACATTACATCCCGTCCAACGTTTACCTTTATCAACTGTCACATATTTCATCTCTGCTGATTTCCAAGTACAGTTGTGTAGATGCATGATCTGACGAAAATTAGGTAAGGTACATTTCCTGAGATATATATATATATATATGTGCATGGTCCTGTTGTTGGAGTTGTAAATTTAACTGAAAATATTTTTTTTTCCGGTGCAAGCTCAAAGCCTTTACATATGACAAGGATGACCCCAAATACAAAATACAGGAGCAATCACCATTCTTTTTAACATAATGTTGGAGGATAATTTACTCTGTCTTCCTGATTGCTCATGTTTCTGAATTGTTTTGTCTTCTTGTTTCGCTTTTGGGACTTTTCAATTTTTAAGTAAGAAATCGACTAGGACAGCACCTTAACACTTTGCGGTCATCTGGCGCAATAATACGCTGTTGAAAATTATCCTTTCCAGTCACCTGGCACTGTCATAGATAATACATAACAAGATTGTTCACTCAGCCAAATAAGTGTCCGCGAAAGTCTACTCATTTATTCAGATGACCCTGCAGTCTTTGTTTTGAAGCTCTCTTTCATTTCTCCAGAAGAAGAATAGGAATAGCACCCCGTTGCGTTAGCAGATCGACTGCTGTTCATCAGCTGTTGCGGTTTGTTCAGTGCGGAGTTTTAGGTCTTTTTTATTTTAATGACCTCTCGCCTCTCATTCAAAAGTCAAAGTTAAACAAAGAAAACAGTCGCCTCTTTCGCCTCTTCCACCGGAAGAGGTTTTTTGTCAACGTAACTATTTAAAAAAGCTTTCTTCTGAAATTTGTATTCTAATTTAGTCAAAAGCTTGTTAGTTTCACTTTGATTTTTTTCACACAAGTAGGGTCACTCTGTTCGCAAAGGTTGCGCTTTTTCGAAGAGGGCGCCACCTGATTTTGAGGACGCTTATTTGATTGGCTCATAGAGCAGAGTGAACTATCTTGTTATGTACTATCATTGGTGCAGTTCAGCGCCAGGCCTGATAAGTCCATTGTAGTCTCTCTCCTGGCTGGGTGACCAGATAGGGTATTTTGTACTTCTGGCTGTGTGACTGCAAAGTGTTAACTGAATTTGTGCTTTAATTTACTTTAATAGAAACATAATGAATATTGGAGTCAGTCTGAACAGAGTATTTTTATTTTTATTTCTGGGATTCATTTGTGTACTGTTTCATATCTATTAGACAAAGAAAGATAATTTCAGTTTTAGTATTGTGGAGATAGTACTGAGCTGCAAAGAATTTAATGTTTAGATTGCACACTTTTCAGTCTTCTTCACTCTTAACTTGTAGATTTTACTTTTAATTCGTCATTCTATTATTGCATCATGCATATGTGCCAGGATCTGGACAATACAGATGTATCTTATCTTGTATTCTGATCCATGTTGTTGGCCAGCAGTTCAGATGTACTAAGCCCAAAATTTTGATACTGTTTTATTGCAGTTTCTAAACTTGGTATAATGGTTGCATGTGCTTGAGAAATATTTTGTCCAAATTTTACTTCAAAATGATAAAAGCAGGAAAAGATAGGCTACATCCTAATAATGTTGTTGGTACAATTTTTAGAAGAAAAAAAAGTGTTTGTTCTCTCTCCTGCAAAATTTTGCTTTCTGAACTAAGAACAGTTGAACACTCAGGTTGCTGACGATAGAGCTGTGTGGATCTCATATGATACTTAACTCCTTAAACCGTGATTTTTTTTTCCCACCGTTTCCCAGAGTTTTTTCTACAGTCACCTGAACCTGGAGCACTATGTCTCATTATAACCCCAAAGCTTGTCTCCAACTTTTAAATGTTGGAAACAAAGGCTTAGTCATTACTAAAAAACTTGGTTTGTACTTCTGGCTTTGGGAATAGTTCCGAAAACAAGCAAAGACTAGCACTAAATAAAACGAAACAGTTGTCACTAGTATCGGGGAGCGTCGGATGCGGAACAGGGTTATTACCTCCAGATGCTCCCAGCATTCGATGGGGTTTAAAGAGTTAAGTTTAGCACTCAAAAAAATCGTTTTGTTTTTCTCTGTTTTTTTGTTTCCCCTTACCCGTAGGGCCTACCTCGTTCATAAACCACAGTGAACAAAAAAGTTTAGGAAATCTGTAGGCCCTATTGTAGTTTTTGATTCCTGTAACCTCTGCTTTTGTTGAAATAAGAGCTTGTTGTTATAAATGTTGTTTAGCCAACCCTAGACTTCAGTCTATAGATACGACTGGTGATGAATTTCTGTACTCTGGATTCTTTCTTCTCTTGGGGTTTAATCCTTTACCGCTACCGGTACTGTTTTTGTTACAACTGCAGTGATCTGTTATTGCCCATAAATTGCTTGTATATATATAAATGTATAATATGCAATTGTATATACATGTTTCGAAACAAGTAAATATGTAGAGACTATATATTATGCAATATGAAATATAATTTCTGAGACAAAAATACTTTTTTGGTCTAGAATGAGGTTTTTCTATTTTAGACTGTGGGCTCACAGTTATAGATATATTCTGTTAACATGGACATACAGATATCTGTCGGTTAACAAGTGGTTTATGGATGTTATGTAGATCTAGACACCTGTAGGCCTCACGAGAAAATTCTGAAAAAGAATGCTTGGCTGGGGTTTTTGTTGTAACATGATAGGCCATACATCATTGTCTGATTTGGAGGATGATCAATGAATGTTTCTTTAATAAGCAAAAAAGAAGATTGAGAGGTTAAGGTGTTCACCTCTCATACAATAGGTCCCGCGTTCACATCCGGATATCTACGAAAAATGTTCTTTAAAATTCTCACCTTTCACATCCTTTCTTGCTTTCGTCTCCACTTTCTGCCCCCTCCCCCGTCAACTCCTTTGCCCCCTCCTCTGGGCTCCTGACTCTTTCTGCAGCATTTTTACTGCTACTCCTTGGCTCCTTACTGCTTTCTTTCAGCCACACACCTGATCTTATGGTAGGAAAGGTCTACACCTAGCCTTCTCGGACAAGATTGAAAAATCTCGGAGGGCCCGTGTGCAAGTTGCACACGTTAAAGGTGCCTTGGTGGTCCAAAATCGATAGAGTAGGCTTCGGCCGCCACCCGGGCAAAATGTACAATTTCCTAGTAACTGAATAATGTTTAATGTGTCCCGCGCGCTCATACGACCTTATGCAGTTGCGAACGCTGTAAAA
>NW_004797909.1:139049-152075 GCF_000002075.1 Aplysia californica | reverse complement strand
GAAAAGAAAACCCACCTGTTAAATAGTGAGATTCCCCTTACACGTTACATGTACTTGATTCCAAACGCAATGATCACGTTTCCCCTTAAGAGCATAACGAGGAAGTCAAGATCTGAATGGCGGGCCGGGGCAATTTTATAATAATACTTTCTCAATTGCTACCGCTCATGTAAATATTTATCATGCATACTGCTTTAGGATCGTCAGTCAAGACGCAAAAGTTCAGACTTGCACATACCCTCTGAATGAATACAAATTTGCTGTTTTTGAAGTTGTTTTTTTCCACTCAGAATAGTTGAAAGTTCAGAAGAAAAAAACCCATAGGGGGCTACTAAACTGTGCTTCATTGTCTGAGCTCCTGATTCCATCTGTAGAAATAGAACAATGGGTTATAATCCAACATAGAAAATAGTAGGAAGGAAAAGAACAATCCTGACCCTTGTCGAGTTCGATGCCCAAGCTTTGACGTTTTGGTAATTTGTGTTTTCCAAATGCACATCTGCGCTGTGGGTGTTGTTGCTCCATTAGGACACACAAAAAGCGTAGGCCCCTTACAATAGAACCCGCGTAGAGTCAGGATCGAAGCGAAAATGAGTTTGACACGGAACCACAGGCACCTCAGCAAAGGTGAGAATTGTCACACAGAGCGTTTTACGTGGCTAAATTGTTCAATACAAACGGCAATTGTAGAGGCGAGACAGCGACACACCCCAAACTTCCGTTAGAATAGATGGTGATTAATCCAGCCTCATCGATTACGTGTGGCCTTACCCGAAGGTGAAAAAAGTCCACGTCACGCAATATTGTGGTGAGTTTGGAGTAACATGACCACGAGTTATGAGTGATCAGTGTACATTGCAGAAAGTTTCGTCCAATTTTAATCTTCGTTTGTAGACGAAGCGGCCAGGTTTTTTTCCTCTGTGGAGTGCAAAAGCGACCATTTTGGCACGTTTTGATAAAAATCTTCAATGTTTTACTCTCTTGGTCACAATTTGATACAGTTGATGAAAACAACCAATCAGAAGACCACAATGCCTTGTCGGATCAGGTCTTTAGTTTGATGGTATCAGGAGGGTAGGTCCTATAAATACTTCTTTGCTTTCCCTCCGTTGTTTCTGTCGGTCCGTCTTACTTACTCCCAGCACTAAACGACCATTATTGTGTGGATACTTCTCTTCAATCAAACAAACAAAGTCTTTAGTTTGCGCTCGGAATGCGATTAGCCTTTATTGATGAAGCAGACGTCAATTTGATCATGTTTGCACTAACCAGCGCCCTTCCTAACTTCCTATCAAACGATATCAAAATTAAATAATGGATCTGACCAAGATAAAATAAGGATGCGGTCACACTAATGCAATCACAGTCTCCAATTGACGGAGAAGCAAAGCTAAAGCGCAAGCAAGCTGTGACCCACCCGGACGACTTTGGTAGCAAGAACATTATTTGCTATTTCAGGCACGTGCATGTGGCCTCGGATCTTATTCTGGCCTTCCGTATAGTGTCCAGAAGATGAATATTCTAAAATTAAAGAAAAACACTATAAGAAAGGGTAACATTAAGGGTCCTGATTAAGATGATTTATAAATATTGCCTTTTAGAAAAGTGTGTGTTGGGGGGGGGGGTTGAAGACCACAAATTCGACCGTGTCTGACTATTTTCAACATTTAAGGCTCAATTTTAGACGTTTTATAACATTATCATCACCAATATTATTATTGTCATTGCAATAACGCAGTGTTAAATCGAGATTTTAAAAAGTCTCAGTTTAATGTAAAGAAATCGAATAAAATATTCATTGTGGTTAAATGGCACAATGTTTCAGCACGTCCTATGATTCCTTGGGGAGTCTATGGTGTGGTAGTAAGGCGCTTCACCGTCGCACGCAGTAGATCCGAGTTCGATTACCGATTGGGGAGAAATGTTATGGAGTATCTTGGTTTTTCTGCAGGGATGTTGTATTGTCCTCTTAGCCTATGTTGGCCCTGGCATGCAAGGTCGAAGCCGGCCTCATGTTCTAAATTGTGTCAATGGACGCGTTAAGAGGGGGGGGGGGGGCGCTACAGCTGAAGGCTATCTCGCTTATTTGTGGATCAAATGTTACCAAAGTTCACAAATAAAACAAGCATAGTACGGAGTCTTAATTAAAATCCGCAATCAAATTTGAGAAAAAAGTTTCATTTCCATGGATATGGCGGCCATATTGGATTTCATTGACACGTCTTACGTAATTAGTACCACACTTATTTTTCATGGAAATAAATTGGGGGGGGGGGGGGGGGTTGCATGCGTCTTGGCAAACCATAGATCTACAAATTTTTCTGATTAATTTTTCCTTAGTCTACGCGTCCACCAAAATAAGATTATTTCCAGGCCAGGCTAATGTACGAAGTTTTTGCATGGTGCAGAAGCGACTCAAAAAGATCCACGTCCACCGACGTCAGACCAGCTAAACTTATTTTTAGCCCAGTATGTTATGATTACGAGGACAACAGACAGCACTGGCGATTTATTTACCACTTTAAAAAACTAAAAAGCAACAAATTATAATTTGTAAAGTTACCTGGCGGTCCGATGAGACGGGTCTGTTAGGGGGCCCCCGTCCAAGATAAGTGTTGCCTCGTCCTGATCCTGGGGATCACGAGATGGTTACTGTCGTCGCCTTCCGTCCTCAGCCAGATCTGATGACGATTACGAACCTTCAAGCCGTTGTCCGTTTTCAAGAGGTATGATCTGTCTCTCGATCTGTCTACAACCGTAGCCTTGGGCATCCCTTGGGGTTTTAACCCAAACTGGCTGTCCTTTTGACAAGTCTGACATGGGCTTGGCGCAATGTCTTCGATCGTAATCCTGTTTCTGCCTCTGCCTGAAAGCTGCGTCAATCTTCCTGATCACCTGCCTTTCTCCCCCCTTTGGGACCAATTTTTCTGGGAAAATGGGCACTCTTGTCCTGATTTTCCTACCCATTAGAAGTTCTGCTGGGCTCTGTCCTTGCTGTAAAGGAGTGGAGCGGTAGTTCATGAGAGCCAAGTAAGGATCATCAGACTTAGTAACATTTTGATAGTTTTGACGGCTCTTTCAGCTTTTCCATTACTCTGAGGATGTAGAGGGCTGCTTCTCAGGTGCGTTAAACCATAGTACTGTGAGAACTTTTGAAACTCGTGTGCAACGAACTGGAATCCATTGTCTGAGACGACGATTTCAGGAACTCTATATCTAGCAAAAATTGACATTTGAAGCAGTAGGCTCTCTTAGATAGGCTATCTCAATCCACCTCGAGTAATAGTCTACTATTAGGAGATATGTGTGACCTTTCCACACAAAAAGATCCATACCCACCCTTTGCCAAGGGTAGTCTGGAGTGACTGTCGGCTTCAATGGTTCTGGGCTGACCTTTCTTTCTTTTTCACAGTCTGGACAGTTTGTAACCAACGTTTCGATTTGCTGTGACAGTCCAGGCCACCATACACTGCTTCGAGCCAGCGCTCTGCACTTGACTATCCCCTGGTGTCCTTCGTGAAGACGTTTCAAAATATCCTGTCTTAATATTGTGGGAATAACAATTCGGCACTGCTATAGTAGCAAACCTCGTTCCACAGTCAGCTCGTCTCCCGACGTCCAATATGGCTTCATAACTGGATCGACTTTGGTTGTCGCTGGCCATAAGGACTGACAGTATTCTTTTAATTTCTTACAGATTTCGTCTGCATCTTGCTGCTCTCTAATTTCTTGCATTTCCTTGTCACTTGCTGGGAATCCTTCCAGGACAGATCTGACGTGTAGCTCACACTCTTCTTCCATTTGATGATCTTCTTTACTTGGCACTCCCACCGGAGCTCTTGACAATGGATCGGACGTTACCAAATTCTTTCCTGGTACATGGACGATATTGTAGGAAAACCTCATCATTCTCATCCTAAATCTCTGAATGTTAGGGGTCAATTCATCCAGATGCTTTGTTTTCATCAGTTGAAGAAGTGGTTTGTGATCTGTTTCAATCAGGAATTTTGGCAATCCCTCCAAAAAGTCTGCAAATCTCTCGCAGCACCAAGTAACTGCTAAGGCTTCCCTTTCAACGTGTGCATATCTTCGCTCTGTATCTGTAAAGGACCTTGACACATAATAGACTGGTTTCCGATGAGTGCCTTCTTTTTGCATCAGTACACCACCCATGCCATAGGATGATGCATCAGCTGATATCTTTGTTGACTTTTGAGGACTGTAGTGAATGAGTAAAGGTGCTGTACTCATCTGTTTCTTTAATGACTGGAATGCTTGTTCCTGCGGATCATCAGAGGTCCATATTGTTTCTTTTCTTAGTAAATCTCTCAACGGCTTTGTCCTTTCTGCCAGACCGGGTGCAAACTTTCCTATGTGATCCAACATGCCTAGGAAACTTCGGACATCGGCTATCTTTTCTGGTCTCAGGAACTTTGTGATGGCTTCTACCTTTTCTGGGTCTATATGTGTGCCTTCTTTGGATATAATGTGTCCGAGGAATTTGATGGATTTGACGCAAAAAACACACTTTTCGTTTAGGGTGACTCCTGCTTGCTTCATTCTTTGAAGTACCATATGAAGTCTGCTGTCGTGTTCTTCCTTATCCTTTCCTCCGATCAAGACATCGTCAATGTCGTCCACCACTCCAGGAATGCCCGACAAGATTTGGGTCATTCCCTTTGAAAGACCCCCGGTCCTGAGCTGATTCCGAAAGGTAATCTCTTGAAGCAGTACCTCCCGTATGGCGTTATAAAAGTTGTTAACTTTTGTGACTCTTTCTCTAGTGGTATTTGAAAAAATCCACTATTGCAGTCTAGCTTTCTGAAATATTCACACCCCGAGAGTTGAGCTAGCAGCTGATCTGTTGTAGGTAGGGGAAAATTTTCTCTTTGCACACGTTCATTCAACTTGGTGAAGTCTACACATAACCTGCTTTTTCCGTTTGGCTTGGGAATGGCAACAATGGGGGCACACCAGTCTGTTGGCTCAGAGACTGGCTCAATAACTTCTTGCTCCATCTTCACAAGCTCTTCTTTTCACCTTTTCTTTCCGTGGCAGGGGTAGTCGACGAGGAACCGCAACAGAAAACGGTTTTGCTTCTTGATCCAGTGTGATCTTGCAGGGCTTGTTTATCTTTCCTAACCCCGTAAATAACTCTGGATATTCCGAAGGTATACCTTGTTTCTTCACCTCGTTCACTCTCTCCAAGAGTTTCTAAGCTTCTATAGCTGGTCTACCTAACAAAGACTCATTCAGGTTTGTGACGACATACAAATCCTGTTCTGAAGATGTATTCCTAGTAGCCAATGTATCCCTGACTACTCCTTTTACCAGTAGTTCCTGGTGTCCTGCTCCAAATAACTTCTTCTCTGTTTTCTTCATTAGAGGTGAGTTTTTCTTGAAATATCTGTCCGGTATCACCGTGGGTTAAAGCTGGGGCGACCATCCCCGACCCACCGCGTCCACAGGTGGCGGATAGTGGAACGGCCTACATTATGTAGGGTAGCTGCGAATAACCAATAAGCAGTCGCGGACCAACTGGCGACAGTCTTGGAGAGCGAGGTGGGACAGGGTGGTGGCAACCCTGTCTCTATAAAATACCTTATGTGCTCAGTAAAGAGACTGTCAGGCGAGAGGGAGGCGCCGAAACCTGCCACCTGCCCCCACTGCCTTGTGGGTTAGTCCTTTTGGACAAAGGCTAGCGGAGTAAACCGTACAAAAATCCAGCAGAAGGCAAGGGGAAACCACTGCTGTATTCTTTCCCTAGAACATTATGGATCATATCACTTCAATAAATAAAGATAAAGACGTAAAGGGGAGTTCTGAAAGAACTGCCTCGTCCGGTAGGGTCAGTCATGCACAGCAGGTGACACCAGATCGTCATCAAGATACTGCTCACAAAAGGAAAAATCAAACAAGAAACATAGCAACCTGGAATGTGAGAACATTGCTAGAGAAAGGAAAACTGGACAACATCAAGAAAGAAATGAAGAGAATGAATGTTAACATCATGGGTTTATGTGAAGTACGATGGACAGGAGCTGGCAGAATAGTGTCCGACAGATATAACATCATTTACTCAGGAGGCGACAAACATGAAAGAGGAGTAGCGGTCATCATGGACATACCAACATCGAAGACACTAAAGGGGTACCTGACAATATCAGACAGAGTTATGCTGGTGAGACTGAAAGGATCACCATTCGATACAACCATCATCCAAGCATATGCGCCAACCTCAGAAAGCACAGAAGATGAAATAGAGAAATTTTATGATGAAATAAACCAAGCAAAGACACATTGTAAATCACAAGACATTGTCATAGTCATGGGTGCTTTTAATGCAAAAGTGGGAGCAATAAGACATGAAGACATAGTGGGTCCATATGGACTGGGAAACAGAAATGAAAGAGGAGAAAAACTGTTAGAATGGGCCATCCTGAATGACATGATTATTGGAAACACTTGGTATGAACAACCACCAAGAAGATTATGGACCTGGAAGAGTCCTGGAGACAGCGCTCGCAACCAGATCGACTATATCATGATCAAGAAAAGATACAAAAACGGGATGCTCAATGTCAAAACGCGGCCAGGTGCAGACTGTTACAGTGACCATGTACCCGTAGTGGGAAAATTTAGAATCAGATTGAAAAAAACACACATGAGCA
Source organism: Aplysia californica (assembly GCF_000002075.1). Classification (NCBI taxonomy): domain Eukaryota; kingdom Metazoa; phylum Mollusca; class Gastropoda; order Aplysiida; family Aplysiidae; genus Aplysia; species Aplysia californica. The sequence goes on along the minus strand of NW_004797909.1, from coordinate 145,404 downwards.
AGAAAAAGAATATGAAACTAAACATGGCCATACTACAATCAAACAAAGAAATGCAAGATAAATTCAGAATAACTGTACAAAACAAATTCGCTCCCTTAGAAGAAATACAAGACATAGAAAAACAATGGGAACTGCTTAAAACATCTATAAATGAGGCTGCAAAAGAAGTCATACCAGAAAAGACAACAAAAGCAAAGAAGAAATGGATGACTGAAGAAATTCTTAATCTTATGGAGGAACGAAGAATAAACAAAAACAATTTGGAAAAATATATGAATCTTCATAAAGAAATCAGACACAAATGTAATATAGCAAAAGAGACCTGGTTAAAAGAAGAATGTGAAGAAATGGAAAATCATTCCAATGCGAACTCAAAAGATCTACACAGAAAAATTAAAGAGGTGTGCCATACAAGAACACGTGGATCAACAGGATGCCTCAAATCAAAGGATGGGAATATCATAATGGACAGAGACAAGATACTAGAACGTTGGACAGAATATATCGGTGACCTGTACAATGACAAAAGAGATGAACAAAGAAGAGTGGAAAATAACAACGAGGGACCACCAATCATGAAAGAAGAAGTTGTCAAGGCACTACGAAAGATGAAGAATGGGAAAGCGGCAGGACCGGACAACATCACCACAGAGATGATTAAAGCTTTAGAAGACTTTGGAATCACCACACTGACAAAACTTCTTAACAACATATATGCCACTGGACATATTCCATCAGACTTGTCAAAATCTATCTTCATAGCTTTACCAAAGAAACCCAATGCAAACGAATGTGAAACAAATCGAACCATCAGCCTCATGAGCCACATAACAAAAATATTACTCAGAATAATTATGATGAGAATAAGAAATAAAATTCTCCCAGAAATAGCCCAAGAACAATGTGGATTTATTGAAGGAAAAGGCACTGTAAATGCCATATATGTCATCAGAACAACAATAGAACGTGCCCTAGAAGTTCAGAAAGATCTTCATTTATGTTTTATAGACTACACCAAGGCATTCGACAAAATCAGGCACGACAAGATCATCGAAATGCTGGAAGTTCTTAATATCGACGGGAAGGACTTACGGATTATCAAAAACATGTACTGGGATCAAACAGCTGCAATGAGAATAGAAAACGACATCAGCGAATACATACAGATTAAAAGAGGAGTCAGACAAGGATGTGTACTTTCTCCAGACTTGTTCTCCCTGTATAGTGAAAATATCATGAGACACATAGAAGAAATGCCTGGTATCTCGATAGGGGGACATAATATAAACAATCTAAGATATGCAGATGACACAGTCCTAATAGCAGAAGATGAAAAACACCTGCAGAATCTATTAAATGTCATCGTACAAGAGAATGACAACATGGGCTTAAACCTAAACATCAAGAAAACCGAAACGATGGTGATAAGCAGAAATACTCCAATCCCAACATGCAATATCAAAATCAATGATACCACCCTCAAGCAAGTACAACATTTTAGATATTTGGGGACCATTATATCATCCGATGGTAGATGTCACACCGAAATTAAAAGCCGCATTTGCCAAGCAAAAGCAACCTTCCACAAGATGAAACAGATACTAACAAACATCAATCTGTCACTGGAAATGAGGAAAAGAGTAATGAAAAGCTACATCGAGCCAATCCTATTATACGGGTGCGAAGCATGGACAATCAATAAACAGCTGGAAAAAACAATTGTTGCGGCAGAGTTGTGGTTCATGAGACGCATGCTACGTATCCCATGGACAGCTAGAAAAACAAATGAAGAAGTCCTGGTTGAAGCAAATTATAGAAAACAACTTATCACGAATATAAGAAAACGACAGGCAATTTTTTTCGGACACACAATGCGGAAAGAAGCATTGGAGAACATTGTAACAACAGGAAAGTTTGATGGAAAGAGAGGTAGAGGCAGACAGAGGGAAAAGATACTGGACAAGATGACAACATGGCTGGGAGCAGCAAGAACAACAGACACCATTGCTGCTTCGAAAGACAGATGGAAGTGAAGGTCCATGATCGCCCACGCCAGTCGGCAAGGCACCGGATGATGATGATCACCGTGACGTCTGCACCAGTATCCACTCTATACTTAACTGGCTTTCCTATTGTAGTTATTTCTGCGTGCCACAAGTCATCGTTGCTTTGCACGGCCCTGACACCATACTCGTTTTCCAGCTGTAGTGTTCCCAGGAAAATTTCTTCAACTTGTTTTACCGACTTCTTGTCTTTGTTTCTACAAGCTGTGGAGAAGTGTCCTTTCTTTTTGCATGTGTAGCATGTTTGGCAGGACATTCTTGTTTATCGTGTGGACCCCTTCCACATCTGTGACATTTTTTTTACCTATGATTTCTTTTCTTTGGAATTTTTGCTTGGGGCCCTGGCCTTGACCTTGACTTTTGACCTTGCCTGTAAAACTTTCCTTTCTGTAACCTGTTTACTTCTGAAACTTCGTTTCCAGTACTTTGGCTCATTGTATGCGACTGTGTCCTAGATGACTCATATGCTCGTCCTATCTAGACACCTTGTTAGGGTGAGATTTTTGTCTTCCAAAAACTTTTCTCTTAAGCTTTCTTCTCTCACTCCTATCACCACCTGATCTCTTATTAAGCGGTCTTGCAACCGTGTGTCTCCGAAGTTGCAGGACTTGGCTAGCTGACGAAGTTGTGCAATGTAGGCCTCTATTGTTTCGTCTTGTTTTTGTTTCCTCATGTGAAACTTGTAAGACTCGTAGGCTTCATGTGTCTTTCCAATGCAAAAGTCGTCAAAAGCTTGTGTGACGCTTTGGAGATTTTCTTATCTGCCTCGTCCTCGAAGTGGAAACCTTCGAAATTGTCGACAGCATCTTCCCCAATCGTCGCTAGAAACACTGCACATTGGAAATCTTCTTCTCCCTTGTTTAATCTGGTGGCGATAGCATAATTTTCGAAGTTTCACTTAAACTTTTTCCGCCCTTGTGCTAGGTTTGTGCCATCTGTTACGTTTAATTTTGATAGAAGGGGTACGTTGGCTGTGTATTGCTTCTGCTGGTTTTCCCTGTTATGTTGTGCCATTTCTGTTCACTTGTTGTGGAACTAGAAATCCAGAATAGATCTACTCAAATAAAAGACTCTAAGTCTAGAAATCTAGAATCTCCAGACCCAAACAAACAAACAAGTCTCAGTTCCAACTTCTGACACCATGTAAAGTTACCTGGCGGTCCGATGAGTCGGGTCTGTCAGGGGGCCCCCGTCCAAGATAAGTGTTGCCTCGTCGTGGTCCTGAGTCCGACTGAATATCTCAGTGAGTCTCTCAGAAAAGTTGGGACGATGAGGAGAAGAAAAAAAAAAGAAAAAGCTGGGACTGGGATTCGAACCCACGCTCACAAAATTTTAATGTTTGTCTTCTAACGCAGACGCGCTGTTCACTTGGTCATCAGAACTTTCATCAGCGAAGAATAAATTAAGCTTCATATTTACAGCGCTGTTTCAGGAAAGGCAAAGCGACAATAATTATATATCGAGATGTAGATCTAGAATCTAGGCCTAGATCTAGTGGACCGGCAGATAAGGTCTGGAGAAAACTAAAAATTGGCGGAAAATTGGAAGCACTAAACATTAGAGAACGTAGATCTAGAACTAGATCTAGACACGTCCATAGCTATAGGTCTAACCCAAGACGGAATAACTTGGCCTATTTTTAGCTCTCCCAAGAACGAAATAAATCTTGATCTAGATCTAGGTGAAGTGCTTTAATTTCATTTTTTCGCTGTTTTTCAGCACGAATCTGCTATTGTACAACATATTATAATGAGATACAACTTTATTGATCATGTAAAGTACAATGAAGAAGCAAAAATGTACTTAAAGATGCAAATTTTCTTCCAAAATGAGTCGAATCGAGGCTTTCTTAGTCCCCTGTACGTCTGGCGAAAAAGTGTGCATGCAGGAAAATCGCGTAGTCAGGCAAAGGCTGTCAGTGACTGACAAAAGCAAGCTCATTTGCATGTGAGCTCGGCCTGCAAGTGACGAAAAAGAGCAGTGGACGCGGGGCCTAAGCGTACTAGAAAATTTTTACTGAATTTTTTCCTGAGGTAGTTTTCACGTTTGCAAAAAATCTGTGAAAATCCACACTCCAAACACCAACGAAATAGGCTACTATTCTTTGTATTCTATCGACAATTCACCACACAAAGTTTACGTTTTACATCTTTTCTTCATTCAGTGAATATTAAGAAAAACCACGTTTCGAGAAATCGGTCGCTAAGAAAAATAAACGATTGACGTTATGAGAAAATGGTGGTGACAAACATGCCCGGTATGGGAAGAAATACGGCTTCAAGGGGTTCTTATGCGATGAAATAGTTGTAGCAGAGGTTGGAAAAGCTATAAATGCCTACAACTTGAAATCCATAGTTTTGAGCCGAATATAGGGACTTTCAGCTGCACTACTACAGTTTTGCCCTTGCGGTAGACATTGAGGAAGTGGAAATAGATTGCCCAAGTATTAGTTCATATTCTGACTTCCTTGATTTGCTTCAATGGAGAGTCATTGTCAATGCGTTTAGATTCAAGGAATACAGTCTTTCGAGTGCCATTTTACAGGCGTGATAGGGACATATTCATTGGAGGGGATTTTACATTTTCGTCCAGGTAGCGTTCCCAACGACCTACTATTTGACGGTTTTCTACCAAGGGATCATACATGTAGCGTTGTAGCGTACACACCTGACCTCTGAGGTTTTTCTGCAGGTGATTGGAGGGTGCCACTAGTAGATTACTTCTTTACTTTCCCTCTGTTGTGTTTGTCTGTCAATCTTACTTGTCCCAGCACTGAATGGGCATTATTGTGTCGATATGCTTCTCTTTACTGAAACAAGCAAACACATTTCTTTTTAAAATTAAAAACGAATTTTTCGTTGCTCATCCGAAAAGCTTAGGTGTTCGGGTGTGGAAGAGGAGGGAGATTTTCGTTGTTATTTTATTTAACTGAGAAAGAGAGAAGATAAAACGAAAAAGCAGATAAGGGGGGGGGGGGGGGGGTAGAGAGAGGAGTAGGGGGAGAAAAAGGGGAAAAGTAGCAACAAAAGAAGTAATTCAGTAGATTATAATAGTACTGAAGAACACGGATTTCTATTGGTCAAACGTACGACAAGGTCGTATTGGGCTGGCTAGTGCACACTATCAAATCTTAATGACCTCTGCTTATCTTCATCAAAATGAGAGTCCACTGAGGCCTAACGTATTCCGCTGATGTCTGACTTACTTGCCTCATGGTTGTTTGTTGCCATCAAGCCAGTGCAGATTAGTTAAAGTATATATCCTGCACTGCATCAAGCTTACTATGGAATCATGGCTTAGAAAATCCAACATGCTCAATTAATAGGGAAGATTCAGTTCGCAAAACAATCCAGCACGATATAAACTGAATTAACGGTGAGTATAATCAGTCTGAATTTACTAATGTACATCTACATACTTATAGTTACACCAGAGATGGCGTCAATGGTAAATGAGTGCAGCTTGGTTACACTAAAAGAATTGTGGAAGGGGAAGTCAAGCAGAAGATGGGGAGCAATGGAAGGAGAGTGACAGAGCAATAGGTAAAAAAGGGGAGGGGGCGTTAAAGATGGGAAAGGGGTACAGGAGGAACAAGGAGTAGTAAAGTTTAGACCCTTCATCTTAAAAATATTGCTGCTCTTCGGTATTAAGAAGCAGTGCTCATGAGAATAATGTTTTGGGCAGACAGACATTGCAACGTCAGGATAAATAAACGTCCTATCAGTAATATTGATTGTCAAACTGTCAGTCATACCAAAAGTATGGGCAGGAAAAGTTAATGACACTCCAAGTACGTTGAATAACAATTAATCTTTAACACGTTGGCCACGCCGTTATTGTAACAAGTTAATGCAAAAGTGATGTTTGTCCCAGATGTCACATGCGCACAATCAGATATTTGTAAAGCAGAGGCGATATCCGATTTTGCTGTAGGTGGCAAGTCCCATCAACAGAGATAATGGCACTCAATCCACAGTTCCTATAAATATCGTGGTCGCTCTTGGAGAAATTCATCATCCAGTCTTCCGCTCAGAGAGGCCCATCTAGGAGCAGAAGCAATACTCTACAACGGTTCAAGCGTCAGTTTTTTTCGTCTACTACTACTAGATCTACTACTGCAGTGAAAATGAAGATTTTGGTCGCCTTCTCCTGTCTTCTGGCTGCAGCGTGCGCCTACTATTCCGTAAGCTGTTGTGTTTAGTACTCGTGATGTAGCACCAGTCTCTACCGATGAGTTAGGATCTCTCTCTCTCTCTCTCTCTCTCTCTCTCTCTCTCTCTCTCTCTCTCTCT
>NW_004797909.1:131546-132883 GCF_000002075.1 Aplysia californica | reverse complement strand
CTACCCCCACACCCCTCTTTTGTTCCCTATGAATGCTGCTATCTCGCGTCCAATGTCTTTTCTCCTCCCTTTCTTTTATATTCGCCATTCTCACAACCGTATAATATTATATTAAGCATCATTATCACTCCAACCCCATCCCCTCCCTCCCCGCGTAGGACCTTTGGACTTCGAGAGCAGCAAGTTGGACTCCGCCTTGAACCTGCTGAATGGTCTTTCACAAGAGGCACAGGAACTTTCGGGTGAGCAGGCTCCGTGGTGTTTATCTTTTCACTTATTTACTCTTTCATTTTTCAGTCTGTCAGTCTGTCTGTCTGTCTGTCTGTCTGTCTGTCTGTCAATTTAACCTTTATCGTTTATCAGTTAATATGTTCATTCATTCATATACAGAACCCAGTATCCTAACTTTAATTTTACCTTTATATTAGCTTGTTATTTCTACTGTTCTTGAAGGAGGGAAATGACTTTCGTAGTGTTTACCGTTTATTGTTGTACCGTACCTCGCTTGAGTGACTTTCATTTCATGGAGGGTGTCTATATTTTTTACACTTACAGCAACATAACCCAGGATAGAAGTTGCAGGTTATTTATGAGATCTGCGAGGTAAACTAGAATAAACGCTCTAATAAAAACGATATTTTAAAATATTTAATTTTTACTTTCTTTTTCTTTTTGTTGCTCTGCTTAACGTTTTTTTGTTGTTGTTTTTTTTGGGAGGTAGCACAAAATGAATATCTGATTTTTACACTTACACTCAGCTGACTGCACACAACTGAGCAAAAAAAAGAAAAAGAAAAAATAGAAACACTACCACACATTATAATTATGAGATACATATTATTATGTTCTCGCAGATACATGCTCTCTCTTACATAAACACACACGCTCACACACACACACACACACACACACACACACACACACACACACACACACACACACACACACACACACCCTCACACACTAGAGCATAGAGATTCAAACACGCATAGATTGATGAACAGACAGGCTGCATTGTTAAAATCATCGTTACTCATACAATGATGGGAATTTTCCCCCACTCTTATCTTCAGCTGCTGGAAAGCCCTTGACCGACGTGATGTCAGCAATCGAAATGACGGCTGGGGCAATTGAGGACATTACAGAGGATGCTGGTATGTGATTCACTAAGTTTTAGTTCGAGGTTTACGGCACGTGGAACACAGTTAGGTCGTATAAGTGGCGCTGGTAAGTGCGTCATGGTGAAGACCTCTTCAAAAGCTAAGTAATCTGCACTCGAATAGACTGTCGGGAAACTGTGAAGAAACAATGTTCATTCAAGAGAGAGAGAGAGGGGG